>NW_020944355.1:3299183-3423136 GCF_900497805.2 Vombatus ursinus | reverse complement strand
AGTGGTCAATGAGTCATTCAGCCTTTGCTTGAAGCTGGCCACCGAGAAGGAAGCCACTACTTCCTACGCAGCCCATTCTGAGTTTGATAGGAAGTTTTCCTTTGGAACACAGACTAAGAGCTGGAAGGCAACTTAGAGATCATCTCCTTCCGTTCCCTCATTTACAGATGAGCAAACTGAGACACAGAGCATTTGAGTGACTTGCTCAAGATCACACCAATGAGTGGCAGAGCTGGGATTCTAACACGAGTTCTTATTATATCCTGGGATTGATTTTATTTGTTCATTACTCAGCATGCCTCCTCAAGTCTCATTTTAACTCTTTCTTAATTTCTGCCCACTGTTCCTAATTCTGCACTCTACAGCTAAACAAAACATTTAATCCCTCATTCCCAAGACAGCCCACGAAATACTTAAAACTCAGACAAGTATTCGGTCCCCATTGTAAGGCTGCCCCTCGTCAACCAAGATACAGGTGGTTTTGGAGGACTCCTTGATAACATTAAGTATTTAATCCCATCCCTCTGTAGGCCAGAACAGCAAGGAGCTGTGGGGACACAGGCACAATATTCCCTCCAATGGCAAATTTACTAGAAGCCCATTCTGAAAGGGAGGAAAGGAATAGTCATATCTAAGTGAATAAATGAACTGGATAAGAAGAGCACCTATGTTGTGAGCCGATGTCTCAGAGCCCTGAGGCTCCCTGACACCATTTTAGACAATTGAAACTCTACCTCACCAGGTAAACTCTTAATTAAAAGGAATTTTGTCCTTGAAAGGTGAAGAGAGAGTATCCAAGAAGATGGTGATATTTGCAGACTGGAAGTCTCCTAGGAAAATCCCTCGGGACTTTATGGCACGGGTGAAACAAGCAAAGCTTGAAATTGAATTTGCGGTGAGGTTCTTTGTGTTGAGAAATGTTCCATCATCACAGAGAGAACAGAGGGAAAAAGGAATTTAGGAATTAAAAATAATTGGGGCTTTGTGGGGGCATAACTAGGATAGCAATTAATTTGAGTTGAACAAGTGAACACCATGGAAACTTACTAGTGGAGCTTTGATTCTGCTTTCAATTAGATCCAGTGCCTGGCGACTCTCACCCTCTTTCTTTGCCTCTGCCTCTGTCGATGTGTCTGTCTCTCTGTGTCTCTGTTTCTTTTCCTCCCTCCCAACCTCTCTCTTCCTCTATCTCCTCCACTCCCCATCTTTCTCTTCCCATCTGCTTCCCATAGCTGGCCAAGGCGAAACCCTTCAGTGTGCTTCACCTGCCCCTAGCATCCTAGGTATGGTACCCTGGGCCCAAGGCTCTCTTCACCCTCCCCCTACCTCATCCAAAGTCATCCAGGGCTTGTCTCTGTAGTCCTGTTCCTGCCCCTTACCCCTCCATCTAAACAGTAGAAGTCACAGTAGTGATAGTAGTATATAGTGAGAATCAGGGTGTTTTCATCATTCACAGGGTGGTGGTGAGGAAAGGACTTTGTAGATTAGCATGGTATATAGTAAGAAGAGAGCTGATCGTGAAGTCAGGAAGACCTGGGTTCAAGTCTCGCCTCTGACATATTGGCTATGTCATAAGCCCTCGCTGTGCTAGGCAGCCTTCTAGGACCATCAATTACAGAGGAGGTGGCAACTTGCATGGGTGAAGAAAGTTTGCTCATCTGAGAGCTCCCTGTGGCAGTAAAACCAAAAGCCCAGTGGCAAAATTATTGCTATCAGTAATTATGATAACGATGATGACAACGCATCGAGATCACAACATACTTCACTCAGAACTAGCCTGTGAAGTGAGGAAGGCAAATATTATCAGCCTTATTTTGTAAAAGGGTCCAGGCTAAGGTCAGATCCAGGGTTGGGATTCAGATCTCTTGACTAAGTTGATCACTCTTTCCACTAGATCCTATCTCATTCTATCTAGGCCAGGCATTCTGTGCCTTCCAAGGTGATGACAAACTAATTAAGAGGAACTTATCTTTGCTATCTAATGCAAGGTTTTCTCCTCCCAAATAGCATGTGTTTTCATGGATGAAGATATTTGTTCCACCATTTCTTTCTAATCAAGGAAAATGGGTCTAATGCTGACAATTTCAGGCTAACTATGGAGAAGGCAATAGGTAGCATTATGGGACAGGCTGAGAGGGAGGTACTTTATCACAGAGGAGACTTCATGCGCTCCCTAGAATCACACTATATAGACAGCGATGTATTTCCCCTACATGTAGGGCTCTCCTTGATGATGGAGAACATAAGACACTAATGTCAAGGTTGTCTCTTGACATAAATGGTCTGGAAGACATGAGTTCCAGTGCAGCCCCAGATACTTACTAGCTGTGTGGCCCTGGGCAAGTCACTTCATCTCTCTCTGCCTCGGTTTCCTCAACCGTAAAAGGGGGATGCTGATAACAGCACGCACCTCCAGGGTTGTTGTAAAGATCAAATGAGATATTATTTGTGAAGCGCATGGCATATAGTAGAGACTTAATAAATGCTTATTCCCTTCCCTCCCTTTCCACTCCCATTGGATGGTTGTCAGTGGCTCTTAGCTGCTGAAGTCCATTTGAGTTCCTCCATTCAGGACTTCCATTTCCTTCTCCCATCACACTCTCAGTGTCACTGGTGTCCCAGGCCGCTTGTTCGACAGGCTATCCTTTCCCTGAGAGACGAGGAGATGCTTATCTAACCATGATGAATTGCTGATGGGTCAGGGAGGCTGAGATGCTCTGCCTGTTACCTTTCCACTCGGGAGGTCCTTCTGTTCTGGATCAATCCATGTGATCTGGACTAGACTCATTCTCAAGGAGGGGCACCTGGCTTCTAATGAGGGGGTCTAGGCTCCCTTTCTCACATGCACTGATTCATTAAACCCTCACTCTAGTGCCCTGGGAATGAATTATTTAATAGTGTAGGTTTGAGTTGATGTCTAGTCTGCCAGAAAGAGGGAATAGGGAGGTATTCAATGCTCAATATGATTAGGCGTGGAGGTGGCACAGAGGATAGAGTTCCAATCCAAGAAGATTGGAGTTCCAGCGTAGCATCAGACACTTAATAGTTGGGTGGCACTGGGCAAATCACTTAACCTCTGTTTCCTAAGCTGTAAAATGGGGTTAATAACAGCACCTACCTCAAAGGGTTGTTGTGAGGATCAAATGAGACAATACATGTAAAGTGCTTAGCAGAGTGCCTGGCACATAGTAGGCACCATATAAATGCTTATTCCCTCCATCAGATGTGGGACTATTATTTATTTCTTATACACAAAAGAAATGCTAAAAGACACAAAAGACTCACTGTGAGCCTTGATGAGAATTAAGCAATCCATAACTTATGGCTTATAACCACTTTACAGTTTCCTTCCTTCCTCTCTGGCCTCCATTCCTGACTTTTATCTCCCCCATTCCCCAGCAGTCTCTTCACCTATAAGATCCTCCCATCCCTGTGACCCATCCTCTGATTGATGAGTTTGTCTTAGAGACTACATTTTGAGAGAGTGCCCAGGCCAGCCCCATGCTCACTGTATCACTCCTGGCCTGATTGTGCTCCTGACTCTTTGGACTTCTCCATGGTACTGAGCAGGTACCTTTTCCCCCTCTCTGCCTGCCACCTTTTCAGCTCCCTTTTATATGTGGTCTAAGCTCCTTGAGGGCAGGGGCTGTCTTTCTTTTTGCTTCTATGTGTATTCCCAGTGCTTAGTACAGTTCCTGGCACATAGTAAGCCCTTGATAAATACGTGTTGATTTGACTTGACAATCTACCAGGAGTTTGAAAAGTCATAAACACTGGAATATGAAGTATTTTACAGGAACACTACATTGAAACCCTTATAGAAGATGTCTTCTGCTAAGCTGATCTACGGATTAGGTTGGTCCTCCTGCTAATGTTCACTTTCTCCAAGAATCTCTAGAGTAGTTGTCAAGGACTTCTCACTCCTCCATCGGTCACCTCCTATGACAGAACCCCACACCCCCAACCATCTCAGACTCACAAAATGGTCTCCAAGGCTGGACACATTCATCCTGGGATCAATGCTCATTAATCTAAGATTGAGGGGGAAAAAGAGAAGCACAAACCATGACTAGATTTATCAAGGCAGGACATGGATTTTTGCTGCCACGTACTCATGGCATATGGCAGCCAGGGTGGGAGAAAAAAGAGAGCTTCCTTTTTCTCCACCTTCCTCAGAGGAATTCCCAGAGTTCCATGATGCTACATAGAGGGTCAGAGAAAGAGAAAGACCAAGAAGAGAGTTACTCCATTTTTTTTCAAGTCCACTGGCCAGATTCCATTTTAATTTCATACACTATGCTTCTACAGTTCTGCCAGTCTCACCACAGAGAAGTAAGCAGAGCCCTTAGAAGCCCTCATTTGGGAGCATCCCCCTTCCACCCCCACTACTTTTTATGGTAGTCTCCTTGCCCTTATTGCTCTGTAGGACAACAAAACCAACTCTCCCACCTATCTGCCTTTCCAAAGAGAGTTTGTGAGCCATCCTCTCTAGCTGTAACTTCTTTTTGTCTTTTGGTTTCATTTATGAATCTTAAGAAGGATATGATTCATTTCTTCCAGTAGCATGTTTACGGTATCCCTGTAAAAGGATCTCCTGTTTAGAGTACCAACAGCTAAATTAATGTTTGTAGGTGGTCAAAAAGGTGTGAAAACTCATTGTTGGAAGACCTTTGGGAAGACAGGCATGCTGGCTCACTGATGGTAGAGCAATGAATGGATTCAATCTAGAATTGAACTTGGAAAACAATATATAATTATTCAAAAACAGTTACTGAACTGTTTATACCCTTTGACCCAGAGATTTCCCCTTGTGAGTCTCTACCCCAGAGAAGTTCATGACAGAAAAAGAGACTGGTAGGCACAAAAATCTTCATAGTGGTATTATTTTAATAGAAAAAGTACAAAACAAAATATGTACCTGACAACTGGGGAGTGGCTAAATGAATTGGCAGTATGAACGTAATGAGGTTACTGTACTGCAATGACAAAGAAGGTGAAGAATTCAGAGAAACAAAGGAAGACTTCTATGAAGTAACGAAAAGTACAAAGAGTGAAGAAACAATATACACAATGACCACACTACTCCAATGGATCTGTTTTCCCTCCAACAATGCAGATTACAACTTGTCCAGCCTCCCTATCCTAAGCAATGCTTATCCACATCCAACCATGAGTTTACATGGCAAGAAAAATGAAGTCAACATGAAAAGACTACAAAACCCTGCTCAATTAAAGTAGTCAACATTGGTCCCATACTGTCAAAATTAAACATCATATCCCTTCTTTCTGTTAACAGTCAGCAAACTAACTGTTTTGTGGGAATATACTTTGTAATGGGCATGAGGTTTAGGTGTTTTTTGGAAAATATTTGTTGTGTCAAAACAAAATGTTATCACTAAATTTCAAATACCTCGAAACTAAGTTGCCTGGGCAGGTTTGGAGAGATGAATGAACTTTGGGGACTGAAAAGCTGAATTCCTGACCTGACCGCTTGGACCTTGGTGATGTCATATCACCAAGTAGCTGAATTAATAGCTAAATATTTAATAATAGACAATATCTGAAGATAGGGTCCATAGGAAATATATTACACAAAATAAGACTATATTGTTCTTATGTCTATGTCATACGTTCATTAAAAAGTGAGTTATAAAACTATCACTCTTTGCAAATGATATGTTATACTTAGAAAATCCTAGAGAATCAAGTAAAAACTACTTGAAATTATTAACAACTTTAGCAAAGTTGCAGGATGCAAAATAAATCCATATAAATCATCAGCATTTCTATATATTGCCAACAAAGTCCAGCAGCAAAAGATAGAATGAGAAATTCCACTTAAAATAACTGTAGACAATATAAAATACAGTCTACCTGCCAGGACAAACCTAGAAATCGTATGAACAGAACCATAAAACACTTTTCACACAAATAAAGTCAGATCTAAACAATTGGAAAAACATTAATTGCTCATGGGTAGGCCGAGCCAATATAATAAAAATGACAAGTCTATATAAATCAATCTATTTATTCAGTGCCATACCAAATTATCAAGAAATTGTCTTATGGAGTTAGAAAAAAATAATAATAAAATTCATCTAGAAGAACAAAACTCAAGGATACGAAGGTAATCAATGGAAAAAATGCAAAAGAAGGTAGTCTAGACTTACCAGATCTCAAATTGTATCATAAAGCAGTAATTATCAAAACAGTCTAGTACCGGCTAAGAAATAAAGTGGTGGGTCAGTGGAATAGATTAGGTACAAATTACATTATAGTAAATGACAACAGTAATCTAGTATATGATAAACCCAAAGATGCAAGCTTTTGGAATAAAAACTCATTATTGGACAAAAACTGCTGGGAAACTGGAAAACAGTATGGTAGAAACTAGGTATAGATCAATACCTCATGCCGTGTATCAAGATAAGGTCAAAATGGGTACTTGACTTACATATAAAGGGTGATGCCAAAAGCAAAGGGAGCATGGAATAGTTTATCTGTCATATTAATGGATAAGGGAAGAATTTAGGACCAAAGAAGATAGAGAGCATTACAAAATGTAAAATAGATAATTTTGATCATATAAAATTTTTAAAAAGTTTTTGCACAAACAAGACCAATGCAACCAAAATTATAAGGAAAGCAGAAGACTGGGAGGAAATTTTGCAACAAGTATCTCTCATAAAAGCCTCATTTCTCAAATATGTAGAGAACAGAGTCAAATTTATAAAAATACAAGTCATTCCCCAATTGATAAATGGTCAAAGGACATGAACATGCAGTTTTCAGACAAAGCTATCTATAATCATAGGAAAAAATGCTATAAATCACTACTGATCAGAGAAATGTAAATTAAAACAACTCTGAGGTACCACTTCACACCTATAAGAATGGCTAATATGACAAAAAAAGGAAAATGTTGGATGTTGGAAGGGATATGGAAAAAGTGGGACACTAATGCATTGTTGGTGGAGTTGTGAACTGATCCAACCATTCTGTAGAGCAATTTGGAACTATGCCTGAAGGACTATAAAACTGCAGTACCACTGCTAGGTCTATATCACAGAGACATCCCCAAAAAAGGCAAAAGAACTATTTGTACAAAAACATTTATAGCAGCTCCTTTTGTGGTGGCTAAGAATTAGAAATCATAGGGATGCCCATCAATTGGGGAATGGCTGAACAAATTGTGATATATGATTGTAATGGAATACTATTGTGCTGTAAGAAATGACAAGCAGGATGATTTCAGAAAAAAACCTGGAAAGACTTACATGAACTTATGCCTAGTGAAGTGAACGGAACCAGGAGAATGTCGTACACAGGAACAGCAATATTGTTCAATGAAGAACTGTGAATGACTTAGGTCTTCCCAGCAATGCAATGATACAACACAATCTCAAAGGATGAGGAAACAGACTATCCACCTCCAGAGAAATAAATGATATTGATTGAATACAGACTGAGGCATGCTATTTTTCACTTTTTTTTTTTTTTTTTTTAGTTTTCTTGTTACAAAATGACTAACATGGAAACGTTTTGTATAATTGCACAAGTGTAGCCTATATCTGATTGCTTACCATCTCAGGAGGGAAGGGTAGGGAGGGATAGAATTTGGAGCTCAAAATTTTAAATAAACATGTGAAAAAAAATTTAAAGTGAGTTATAATTTACATGATTTGAAGAAATTAACATAAGAACCATAATATATGGCAAAAGTTATTAAAAAACCTCTACAATAATGTAATCAAAAATCATTTCCAAGGACAACTATATTCACATTGCTACAATGACTTGAATGCTTGGATTACAAAAATCTATAAATTTAGTAATTAATATCTCTAAATATTATTTATCCCAATAAACTTAATTTGTATAAATATAATTACTCAATTTCTGTCATTACTATTGTAGATATGCACTCTTTTTTCCTGACCATTTTCAATGACTTTCTCATTTATCTAGTCTCTTGTGATTTATTGTGCATTTCTTTTTTGGCGTGGGACCAGCCAGGACTTTAGTTCTGACATTTTGCATATCAACTTAGCGATAAATGGATTCTAGATTTGTATTTTGCATCTTTCTTTTATTTTTGTTCTACTCTCCTTCCTATCCCTGGTTGTTGTTTCTTTTCCATGAAAACCTTACCCCTCACGCCCAACATACATAGATACACACACATACACAAAGTGAATAAAAAAAGAAAGTAAAGCCATGAGACAGTACCAAACATCGGAAAGAATGGCTTTCTGTGCTGATGAAATCATAAATCTTTGACATATCTACATTCATTTTATATGTATATATATATATATATTATTACATAAACATATATATGTAATCGTGCAAGCCTAAAATACGTCATGGGTCCAGATTTCTTAAAAAGAGGGAGAGAAATAATCAAAGGAGAGAAGGAAAGAAAACTCAATTTATTCTGTCATCATATATTCTAATATATTCATATAAAAATGTTAATCGCATAAAGAAAATTATATATATACATGAACAACTAGTCCACTAGAAGGCAGTCCAGTTATTTTTTTCTAGCTGTGTATTTCCCTTCCTTCCAAACTGCTGCTATTACAGAGAATTAAGGCCAAAAAATCGTTTACAAAGGAAAGAAAGTCTACTGGTTTTGTAGGCTCTGAAGGTTAAAATCCTTCTACGAAACAGTCCCCCTAGAAGCTTTGGAAGCAACACTTCTCTCCCCAATTTTCTGGCAGCTGGTAGAGCATGAAGCCATATGCCTTTTTATATCTCCTAAATAAAAATGACTAATTTGACTTATTAGCACTGATTCTCTGGAGACAAAGCTAAGAAACTTCCTGCAGCTTTATCTGGTTCTTCTCATATTTTTAACAATGTCTGCTTTTGCACCAGAAACAATTGGGCTAGCCATCTGTCTGCCAGTATTTGTTAAGGAAATTACAAACTACACCTTCCTGTATTAAGGTTTCTTAGAAAAAAGGAGATCATCTTCAGGGCTGACTGAAGACCCACCTAAATTTTTGGAGGCTTTGAGTCATTCCCAAGGCCCGGGTGTGAGAGAAAAAGCCCCAAGAGAGTGCAAATGGATGCATTTCAAAAAACCTTGGAAATCAGTTTCTCTAAATCCAGATGACTGAATCAAAACATTTGCTGTCTCCTAGTACAGCAAAGCCTTTGGGCTATAAAAGTCTCCTCAAGATGGAGACCAAGGTTGTTGCTGTTGTTGTATGACCTTCGTTCTTGAAGAGGACCATGACACCAGGCAGGTGATGCCATGACTTGCAAGTGAATTGGATTTAAGCAAGGGAGGGCTGTGCAAAGTCTCAGCCTTACTTTTTCCTCTGGAGCCATCTGGGTCCAGTGGCAAGATATAGATCAGGACAACTAGAGATGGCCCAGAAAATGAAAGAACAAAGAGTAAAAGGGAAATATATAAAGAGGAGATTGTCATTTCTTGTTTCAGCCATTTTGTAGTGAATGAATGAAAAAGCTTTTCTTAAGGGCTTACTATGTGCCAAGCACTATGCTAAGCACTGGGGATACAAATAGAAAAGCAAAGACAGACCCTGCCCTCAAGGAGCTCACAATCTAGTAGGGGGAGACAATACACAAGAGAGAATAATGGCCAGGAAGGATCACTTTGGTAGGGAAAGTTACATGGATGGTGAGTAGGACCATAGGGTTGTAGACTGACATATCTCTTCAAGGAACAGTAGCAGGATTGGTTTGATCATGGTTCTAGAGGAGGACAGCAGGGTGCTAATGGGGGGAGGGAAGATGGTCAGGTGGCTGGTAAGGCTACTGGGAAGATGGTGGGGGAAGAGGGAGAGAAGTAAAGCATGGCTGGGCCTGACTGAAATGGTGGCCCAGGTGAGGCAGTCATCAGTCAGACAAATGGGGTTTCAGGGCAGAAGTTCCAGAGATGAGAAAGTTAAAACCTCCAAGGTAAGCTCTCTGGTCCACATAGCTAGGCAGCTGGAAAGATGATTTGGGAGGGGTGGTGGTGAAAAGGGTTAAGTGAAAAGAATGACGGTAAGGCCATTCTGAGACAAGCCTTTGACAGCTGTGACATTGGGAAAAGCCGAGCAGACACGTTTGGGCCATGTCGACCCTTCCTCAGTTGTGGGGCAGTGTAAACTTAGAAGAATTCCAGCTCTGTGTACCTCAGATTCCTCATCTGTCAAACAAGTTGTTGAGTTGGATGGTCCTTCAGCTATAAATTTACGAGCCATTGGTACAATCATTCTAGAAAGCAATTTGGAGTTATACTTACAGTTACTAAAATGTCTATACCCTTTAAACAAATGATCCCACTGCTAAGCATGTATACCAAAAGTGTCAATGATAAAAAAATTTATAAATGTATGAGCTTATGAATGCCGTACCTACCTCAAAATGATTGCTGCTGTGGTAAAATGGGAGTCTGTCAAGGAGTTTGCATATGTCAAAGCACTCTAGAAACATCAGTTATTATTAGAGGAATTCTGAGGTCCCTTTTAACCCTGAGGTTCTTTTTGGTTGTCAAAAGGAATATGGTTTAGTGCAGTGGTGTCAGACTCAAATAGAAACAGGGGCCACAGCTCTTTTTGTGGTGGCCAAGAATTGGAAATTGAGGGGATGCCCATCAGTTGGGGGAATGGCTGAACAAGCTGTGATATATGAATGTAATGGAATACTATTGTTCCATAAGAAATGATGAGCAGGCAGACTGCAGAAAAACCTGCAAAGACTTACATGAACTAATGCTGAGTGAAGTGAGCAGAACCAGAACATTGTACACAGTAACAGCAACATTGTGTGATGATCAACTATGATAGTCTTAGCTCTTCTGAGCAATGCAATGATCTTAGACAACTCCAAAAGACTCATGACGGAAAATACTGTCCACATCCAGAGAAAGAACTGTGGAGTCTGAATGCAGATCAAAGCATGCTATTTTATGTTTTTTTTGTTTTTTTCTTTCTCATGGTTTTTCCCTTTTGTTCTGATTCTTCTTTACAACATGACTAATGTGGAAATATGTTTAACATGATTGTACATGTATAGCCTATATCAGATTACCTGCCCTCTTGAGGAGAGCGAGAAAATTTAGAACTCAAAGTCTTATAAAAGTGAATGTTGAAAACTAAAAATAAATAAATAAAATTTAAGAAAAAAAAAAAAGAGGAGCCACTAAGTTGTCCATAAGGATCCCTGTGAGCTGCATATTTTGACTTAGAAAACCACACATGTGTATATATTTCTTTTTTTAATGTATTTATTTTGTTTAAAATTTCCCAATTCCATTTAAATCTGGTTTGGGACACAATGGGGAGTATTGTAGGCCCCATGGAGCCATGGGCCATGTGTTTGATGCCTCTGGTGTAGTGGATAGTACCCTGAATTTGGAATTGGAGGAACTTCAGACTCTTTTTCTGAGGCCTTTAGCAACATATACGTCCACCCAAAGAATCACTCCACAGCCTGGCCCTTCCTGCTCATCCTCCTGCTCGGAGACCTTGATGTCGTAGGCTGCCTTTGAGCTTAGAAGAGGTAAGAAAACTCCAAGAATAGCTTCTGGCAAAAAGCTTTCACTTCTCATTTGTTTCATCTGTTTGACAGGGATTTCCAAGGGCTCAAGTGATGTCATTCAGATATTCTTGGTAGAAGGCGGAGGAGCTGTTTTTCCTACAAGGCAAATACATGATGCTCCAAAGGTCAAGTGGTGAGATCACTGAAGGTATCTCACTTCAGAGCAATGGGCATTTGAGACACAATTGCTAGATGGGGAGAGGACTGGATCTCATGCCGTGTGAGAGTTGGTTGAAGGAACTGGGAATGTTCTGCCTGGAGAAAAGAAGACCGGGGAAGGGGGGTTGGAGGGGTGTCACCTGATAGCTGTGTAATTGAAAAGTATGAATAAGAGAAATTAAGTATATCATGTATAAATAAATATATCATGTATAACATATCAAAAGGAAACCTATATGTATACTGTATATACTTCCTTCATGTATATATGTACATATATAGAGATATACATATAGAACATGTGTGTGTATATATGCATGTGTGTGCATGTGGGATATATATGGTATCATATATACAGATAGATAGATAGATAGGTTATATAATATATCTATATATATGGAATTAAACTTGATCTGTCCAAAAAGGCCAAAGAGTGATGGATGGAAGTTGTTGTGAGGCAGGTTCACACTCCATGTTTACACACTTCCTAACAAGTAGAGCCGTCCAAAAGGGGAATGGGATGCTTTTAAGGTTTATGGTTTCCCATAAACTGGACGTCTTCAGGCAATGGCTAGATGGCCTCTGGTCAGTTATATCATAGAGGGGATTCCTATTCAGGGATGGATGCTCTCCAAGTTTCCTCTGAGCCTTGAGGCTCTGATTTAGTGAATGCCTGCTCTGCTCCATAGTATGGGATGACCTTGGGATAATTACTTCTCTTCTCCAGGCCTGTTTCTTCCACTGTAAAATGAAGGGCTTGGATGAGATGACTTCTGATGACCATCTATATAAATCAGAGAGAATATTTACACGTTTATTTGAAAAGTATTTTCAATCCTAAAATCAAGAATACCATGAAATGCTGAAAGGATGATGTGATTACTACCACCCCCAAAAATACTTTTCTCATTGAATCAGCTGGCGTGTGAGAAAAGTCATTCAGGAAGCATTTCAAGGTGCTCATTTCCCCAGAAACCCTCCCCTAGCTATCACACCGTCCTTGTCCTCTAGAAATTGTAAATGAAACTGTGCTTAGAACCTACACGTATGGAATGCCCCCAAAACAACGCAACGCAACATATCCATAGAGGTGGTGCAGGCTTTTCCTGTTCCAATGATAAGGACAGCTGGCCTTTATGCAGTGCTTTGGAATTTATGTCTTCACAGTTAACCTGGTGCATACAAATATTATTATCCCCATTTTAGAGATAGGAAAACTAAAAGAGACCCATGCAGGTTTTCAGTGTCAGTCAGGACTTGAACCCATGCCCTCCAACTCCGAGTTCAGTGCTCTTTTTTCCGTTGCTCCATACTGCTTCCAGCCTCCCATGGCTCTATGATTTGATTTAGTGGAAAATGAATACATGGATGTTGGGGAATGGGGATAGAGTAAAGAATTGGTTAGTTCAGTGTAATTATTTAAGGGAGGCCTCCTGAAATTGATAACTTTTGAGTAAGGGGTTGTAGGAGATGGTGGAGAGAATTTTAGTTCTAGTGCTAGTGAATTAGTGATTAAAGTAATGATATCAATACTTAGTTGTCCTTTACAATTTCAGGGGTTTCCAATTCCCTTGATGTGAGTACCACCTTCAGCAACACTGATCCCAACTCCTTTGTGTCCCAGTAGATGGTTTTGAGGGAGCTGTGGCCCCCAGATAAACAGTCTGTTACTAGGCCATACTGGAAGGTTTTCAAGCTTGACCTGCTTGAAATTGAAAAAAAAAAAAAAAGGAAATACCAAATGTGAATAAAACTGAACAAAGACCAATAGATGTGTCTCGGATTTCCACAAAAGCTTTTGAAAACATCTGGCACAGGAGGCCTTATATGCAAGGAAGAGCCCACAGATTAAATGCTAGCTACTAGAACATAGGGAAATGACATTTGCAGCAAAAATTAAGTAAAACAAAAGGACACAGTCATCTACTTACTTGGTCCCCTTTGGCCATTTGGACACTTTTCAGCTCAGGGGAAATTTGAAAGCCTCATAAATACCTCTCCTGACATTTTAGCTAAGTGAAGCTGTGTTTACCTTTCTAATCAGATTGCAGTACTCCTAACAAGTGGAAATAGATATTCTCAAGTCAATTAACTTGGTACTGTCACCCTTCAGTTATATACGCAGGTCAATGATGGCAGGTCATACCAAAGGGCAAATAATCGTGGGGTAGAGCTTGGGGTTTCTTAGTCCCCGAAACAGGAAGAGAAAATATGAGAGACAGGGAGCCGCAATGATGTTTTATGGGAATTCTGGAGAGCAGGGACAGATAGTAAATAAAGACAGTTTCCTTAAACTTCCGACGTGCCTGGTCTCAAAATGACCTCTTTTCAATCCTTAATTTCACACCTATTCAGAAAATGAGGAGATTGCTTCAAAGGCAAGCACAGTCTGCTTGATAAATGAACCAAAATATTTTTGTATTTTAAAAATAAGGAAAAGGAAGATAAGCCTGGCTTCCTGTTACTATACGCTTCTGGCTGATATCCCATGGCTGATGAGGACTGGTGCCTACCTGCAGGATCAACTCCACAGATTGCCTAACCACTATGGCTCAGCAGGGGCAGCTAGGTGGCACAGTGGATAGAGCTCCTGGCCTCAAGTCAGGAAGACCTGAGTTCGAATGCAGCCTCAGATACTAGCTGTGTGTGCCTGGGCAAATCACGTCACCATTTGCCTTAGTTTCCTCATCATATAGATATATATATATACAGAATATGTGTATGTATATATGCATGTGTGTACATATGGAATATATATGGAATTATATGGAATGAGCTAGAGAAGGAAATGGCAAACCACTCTGGTATTTTTGCCAAGAAAACCCAAAATGGGGTCACAAAGAGTCAGATAACGATGAAATGACTAAACAACAACAAAAATGGTTTAGCATCATCTGTCTTACTGCTGGGCCAACCCTGGCCTTTCAGTCAATCAACTATCATTTATTAGGAGGAACTGTGCTAAATACTGAGGGTACAAAGACAGGAAAAAATCATCCCTGCTCTCATAGTCTAGTGGGGGATCTTGTACCCTATTTCTAAGAACTGGGGATCTATCTTGCCTCTCTTTGAGTCCCTGCCTGGCTTACTAATTCCTCCAAGGACTAGGGTCCTGCCTTGCTTTCTCAAGCCCTTGCCATGTAAAGTATAAATGCTAAGTGTGAGGTATATGTGGGCCACAACAGAAAAAGCCTGACCATGGCAGAAGGTTCATGATGTCTGCACTTTGCCAAATAAAACCATTTTCAGCCTAGAAGGGGAAGAATAAGCATGATTAAAAGATAATTGAAATGAAAATGGTATAGGAGAAAAAATAATGAAACATCCCTTTCTGCCTCCTCTCTTCAGAGAAGTGGGGTATACTAGTAGAGAATGCCGTCTATGTTGTCAGACACGATCACTGTATCTGGTGTTTATACCTTAAGTGTTTTTCTTTGCTATAAGTGAGGATTCAGTTTGGGGAGAGAGGGGACGAGAGTATTTCCAGAATTGACTGTTGTAAAAGCAAAAAGTATCAAACTGTTTTTTCTTCAACAAGATAGGTAAGAAGGTAGTAGGAGATTGTGTAGCTAAAGTCTGTGGGCCAAGAAAGCTTACATCCCAGAGGATTAAGAAAATTTGTAGATGAGATGATTGAATGCACTGTTGGAAATCTTCAAGGAATCATGGAGAATGGGAGAGGTATGAAAAGACTGGAGATGTGCAAATGGGGTCCTACTTGTCAAAAATGCAAAAACTAGTCTGTTAGTGACTGGCGAGAATTGTGGGCTAGGTTGTGAAACCAATCAATCATTGGTGAGTACTTAGAAATCACAATGATGACCTCTAGGGCCTCCTAAGAGAAAGTCATACCAAATGAACTCCATTTCCTTTCTTGACAGGGTTGCTAGACAGATAGATCAGGGAAATGCTATAAATCTAGTCACATATGTGGATTTTAGACAAAGCCTCTTATGATAGCATGGTAGACAAGATACAAGTATGTGGGCTGGATAACATAGATGGATTTGTCACTTATTAAATGACTCTATGTCCCGAGAGTGTTGATAGATAATAGATCAATGTTAACCCAAATCATAGATTTAGGAGTTAGAAGAAACCCTAATGGCCTTTAGGTCCAACCCTCTCATTTTCCAGATGAGGAAACAGAGGCATGGTGTCAAGTTCAGTGACTTGTCCAGGCTCACACAGCTATTAAGCATCTGAGGTAAGATTTGAACCCAAGTCCTCTGGACTCTGTTTGTTGCCCTAGCTACTATACGCTACACTGCTTCTCACTGGATGGGAGCTTCTAATACTGCAATAATAGCAATGGATGCATTTATAGCCATTGAAAGTTTCCAAATCACTTCAGAAATACATTAGCTCATTTGAGCTTAACAACCCTGGGAGATATGCTACAGGTACCAGTGTCCCCATTTTCTAAGACTCAGAAAGGTTAAGCAACTTTCCCAGGGCCACACAGCTAGTAAATAACGAGATTTGAACTCAACCCTTCCTGACCCCAAGGCCTCCACAGCCACTCTACCACTGCTGCAGCCCTGGCCTGTTTATCAATACAGAGATGAGGATATACACTTACCAGATGTGCAGGTGACACAAAGCTGGGAGAGACTGCGAATGGATCACATGGCAGCATCTCAAAACCTCCCCAAAGTCGAGGACAATGGAACAGATTCTTCAGTTTGACTCCCTGATCTGAGATCCTCCTGCTACGTACTTCTAGGCCCAACTCATTGTCCCTCCTCAGCCCACGGACACACATGAATGACTAATCCAGCAGATAAATCAAATAAAATTCAATTCAACATTTACTAAGTACTTATGAGATGCCAGGCACCGTGCGGGGGATACAATGATAGAAACAACACCAACACTGTCTCTGCCTTCAAGGCAGGCAGGGGGCACACAGGAGGGAGGTGGATAGTATGATATAAGGTAGGGCATGGAAGGTAGCATGTTATAGGAAATATGAGCAGGTGGGGCAGCTAGGTGGCACAGTGGATAGAGCACCGGACTTGGAGTCAGGAGGACCTGAGTTCAAATCCGGCCTCAGACACTTAACACCTACTAGCTGTGTGACCCTAGCCAAGTCACCTAACCCTGATTGCCTCACCAAAAAGCAAAAAAAAAAAAAAAACCAAAAAACCAAAAAACCAAACAAACCAGAAACATGAGCAGGGCAGCATTTTATCACATGGGAAAATCAAGAAAGGCTTTATGGAGGAGGCAGCACCTGAGCTAGGCCTTGAAGAAAAAAGACACAGATGTGAAGGGAGTGCATTGCCAGTATCTGAGGTGCCCTCCAAGAATTTCTGGAGGCAGGAGAGATAGGACAGAACCAGAGAAATACAACTATTCTAGCTTGGCTTAAATGGACAGCTAAATAGGTTTGGAAAGGTGGGCTGGAGAGAAATTGTGTCAGGCTTTAAATGGCAACCACATGAGGTTTTATGTGCTCCTTAGAAGCAAGAGGGAGCCACTGAAGCTTTTTGAGCTGGAGAGTGACATGGTCAAATGTGTGCTTGACTTTGGATTGGAGCTATGCTTAATTTCCCTGAGCCTTAGTTTGCTCATCTGTAAAATGGTGATATTTATAGAACATCTACATCAGGAGTATTATGAGGACCAAATGAAATACACATGGAAAGTGCTAGGCAAACCTGAAACCATGATAGAAATTTCAGCTATAATTATTAGGCTTTTGGCGAACAATCCCCAGGCTTTTATGGACATTTCTTCACAATATATAGAAGATACTCAATAAATTTGTGTTGCTTATAAGAACAAAAAAAGAGGGGGCAGCTAGGTGGAGCAGTGGTTCTGGTGTCAGGAGGACCTGAGTTCAAATCTGCCCTCAGACCAAACACTTGACACTTACTAGCTTTGTGACCCTGGACAAGTCACTTAACCCTGATTGCCTTCCAAAAAAAGAGGATGGATGGGAATAAGGAGAGGCCAGAGGAGAGAAAACCAATTAGGAGGCTTTTGTAATAATTAAATTGAGACATGATACAGGCATGAACTAGGATGCTATCTGTGTGAGTGGAGAGGTGGGCCAGAGAGGACAGATGGTGTGGAGGTAGAAGCCGCATAACTTGACAATTAATTGGGGGGGTGGGGCCAGGGGACAAGAGTCCAGGATGACTCTGAAATCATCATGAATATGCACGACTAGAAGGATGGCAGTGCCCTCAACAGAAATAGGGAAGCTTGTTTCTATATATGTGGTAGGGTTTTGTTGCCATACAACTGCTAGGATTCCTTCTAAGTTGAAGAGTTTCTGATCCTAAATGATTTGCTTAAGTCTCATGGAGAGTTACTGGCAAAACCAAAGCCAAAAGCCAGTCTTTTTGCTCCTGTGTTGGGTGGCACAGAGCACTGGAGCTGCATTCATATCCTACCTCAGACGTTTACAGGCTGTGTGAACCTGGGCAAGTCAGCCGACCTCTCTCCACCTCAGTTTCCTCATCTGTAAAACGAAGGAATGGATGGACTTGATGGACTCTGAAGGTCCCTTTCAGCTCAAACTCTATGATACTCTGACCTTGGTTTCCAAATGTTTCGCACTCCTTGGCTTTGGTGAACAGTGGAATTGGAAGCACTTCTCTCCCAGAAAAGGGCTGCAGTCCCAGCTTGGCTAAGGCCCAGAAGAATTGTAAATGTACAGCAAAGCTTGATCTTCAGGGATTTCTAGCCGGATGGATTCAGTCAAGCCAAAGACGCTTCAATATGTTCCGAGAAGCTCCAGATAAGCACTAAACCTCTTACTGCTTTGAGTGGAGGCCACATGCCTGAGAAACCACTCACATTCCCACCTGGCGCTAGTCATCTAAATTTATGAGCCAGTCATACCCATGCGGACACAGCTGGCGATGGGAAGCCACAGTGGGAGGCCACAAGAATGAAAGTGGCCAAAGAAGGGGACAGTGGCGATGAGGGAAAGGAACAGTAAGAAAATTGAAATAACGAAAAAATGGTAATGAACTAGTCCATAGTTTTTCTTGTCTCACGAACCGTGAAACACCAAAAAAATACTTGCAAGGATAGGGAATATGCTCCTGCTGCAGGTGCCCCATGAACCAAAACATACCACGACAGCTTTTTCATCTTACGGCCTTTCTGTACAAACCTAGAGAGACACAGCAGAGCCCAAAAGCACCTCATTTCAACTTTCCCTTCTTCTTTTCTCCCCATGGGCAAGATCTAATGCTAACGTGCTAAATAAGCAATATACCCTTTACAAGATACAACGGGAGAAAAAAGCCAGTCCAGTTTTAACAGTTGTTCCTCCTGAGAAACTATATAGTAGTTTCCTCTGTTATTTGATGAAGGTCAGAAAAAGCCCAGATTGGTATAAATTTTTCCCCGTCCTTCAAAATGAGATTGCAGTCATGAGCACTATGAGACACAAGTACATAGTCAGGGAGAAGGAGCTGAGGACTTCTGCTTTGTCTAAAAGTTAGGGCCCTTACAAAGTGTTTCCACCTGAAGGGATCCCTCTGATAAGTTCAGTATCTCAAAGGAGAATATCCACCTTGGCGTCTACATACATAGGGTAAAAGTCATAGGTCACTGATCTCAAGCTGGAAGAGACCTCAGTGGGTTCTCATAGATGAAAAACTGAGGCCTAGAGAGATTAATAATTTGCAGAGCAAGGATTTGAATGTAGGCCTTCTGACTCTGATTTCAACATTCTTTCCATTAAGCAGCATCCTCTCCACTTCTCCAGGCAAGGACTGATACCCAGGCCCTCATTCTTTCATGGGACCACTTCTGGGCTACAGGAACTGTCCGGTGCTGATAACATGTCCCCTTTACTAAAATAGACTGGGGAATGCAGACATTCTGTAAGATAAAGAAATTCAAGTGACTTTACCTTAATTTTCTCCATACAATGAAGTAGTTTAATGCCCCCACCTCAAATCATGTAATAAAAAGAGCATGACCTTATCCGGCTGCCAAAGGGAACGCTCTGATTGTGAGGTGGCAGGTACGGGCTTTCTCAGCCTTTCTCTGTGGGCTGAATATGAATGGTGGGCTCTAGTCACAGAAGCCAAGATACCATCTCTTGGACCCTCTGTCTTGGGTCAAGGAGTTCTCAAGCTCATAGCAGCAAAGCACATCCCCTCTTCCTTCTTTGTGCCCACGTCCTGTCAGAAGGCACCGTAATGAAGTCAATGGGCTCCACTACCTGGCTACAATAAAGAGGCGATGGTGTTATGTTATGTTATAATGGTGCTGAAATCTCAGGCTATCGTCTCCCTAGGGAAGAAAAGAAAAACAACTCTTGTTTTAACATTCTCTGTTGGTTCTTCTTTCCACAGTAGCAGGAGAGAACTCCTGTTTAGTATCTTTAGAAGCTGTTTATCTGGCTGAAGCTCCTTTAGTTATGAGAGGCAGTGTGGCCAAGTGGCTAGCCGGCTGGCCTCAGAAACAGGAAGACCCAAGTTTAAGCCCTGCCTGTGATACCTACAAGCCTCGTGACCCTGAGGAAGTTACTTCAACTCTCAATGCTCTAAGCAGTTCTCCATCACTCAAAGATGCTGAAAAGGTGCCTGCCTGCCTCGGTAGAAGGAGTTTCCTCACATGAGAATTCTCTATATGATTAAGATAGTGGCCCTACTTCCTTTCCCTGTCTTTTGCCCAGACTTTAGAGGTACATAAAAAATAGCCACATTCCATTTATACTCACAATGTAGCATCCTGGATCCCAGATCTGATACATGCACCTATGGTACACAGACAACTTTTAATGGCCCGGTTGATCAGTTGAATCCATATTATGGGTGGAAAGTTGTAGTGGACTCATTTTCTACATCCAGAGCATAGGCGTATCTTCCACTTGGCCACTAGGAAGAGGGACAATCACAGAACAGAGAATATAGAGTTGGAAGAGAAGTTAGAAAACATCTAGTACTAGGTAAAGTTTTGATCAGACGTTACTCTGAATTCTGACATGATTTTTCTTTATTTTCATGATTTCCTTGGAAAATTAAGTGACATTCCAAGAGACCCAAACTGACAACCCTAGAGGTGAGAAAATGTTGTTTACCCACAAAACAAATATCACAAGAAATGGAATAATACCAATTTCCCTGCAATGTACCTCCATGCTGACCTGCAGGGCCTACACTTATGAGAAAGGGCAATGATATATGTAATGGGTTTATAAAAAGGAATCCATCATTAAAAGCTGCAGGGCATGTGTGTGTGTGCGTACATTACCGTGGCAGGTACACACAAGAAAAATACACGAACGTATTTTAAAGAGGACATATAAGAATTGATTCTACCCTTCCTACAGGGTCATCATTAAAAGCTGCAGGACATGTATGTGTGTGTACATTAGCATGGCAGGTACACACAAAGAAAAAAAAAACATGAACATATTTTAAAGGGGACATAGAAGAATTGATTCTTCCCTTCCTACAGGGTACTAGCAGGACCAGGACTGTGCACTGTCACAGGCACCAAGAGGGTCAGAACCTCATTTCTGAATGTTCTCTAGGGCATTTTGACAGAATTCTTAGCCCTGCGGAGTTTACTCTATGACCTGCTACTTGATACTTACATTTTAAGTGTTCTCAAATAGGTCATGCAGCCCACAAAATCTCCTCCTTCACTCTCCCACCAGAGGAGGATGCAAAGGCTATGTCAGACCTGGGGTATTTAGCTATGGGTCAGCAGGACTGTTTGAGGGAATGCAAAAATGTGATGATCCATTTACTCTAGTCACTTCTGATCTGGTAAGAATTTAAATAAAACTCAATTGCACTGGTTCTCCCTTAACACCACCAGGAGTAGCACCCCTCCATATTGAGTCAATCACAAGTCTTAATGATTCTAACTGAACAGAATTTCCTACCTCCACCCCTTCTCTCCACTCACAAAGCCACCACCCTAGTTTGGGCCCATATTTCCTCTCACTTGGACTGTTGCAATAACCTTCTAACTAGTCCTTCAGCCTGTAGTCTCCCCATTCCAACTAGTCCTCCACGCATCTGCCAATGTGATACTTCTGAAGCATTGGGATGTCCATACCACTCTTCTCCTCAAAAACTGACACTGTCTATCCATTTGGAATGGGGAAAGAACATGAATTCACCCTTTTCTCCCTTGTTTCCAGGCAGAACAATAGTTAGGCCCCAACAAGTCATGTGACTGGATCAACCAGGCAATTTTCTGTTGTTAACAAGACAGGCCTCACTTAATTCAAAGAGGATGCAGGGAGACAGCTCCTGGCTTTCAGAATGGGCCCTCAGAGCTTAGAATTCAGAAGATACAATTCTGACTCTTAAGCCTCCTCAACTGAGCAGCAGATATAGCAAGAAGAAGCATGAATGACCTCATGAGACTAAAAGTAGGTGATGGGGGTCTAAAGACACATATCTTCTTAGCACCCTCATTGCTTGCTCCATTCTTCCTTTTCCTGTTGGGAAAAGAACGGAAGATGATCTTCTATTTTATCTTGTCTTCTTCCTCTTCTTCTTCTCTCTAATCTCTCTGTCTCTGTCTCTCACCTTCCATTCTTCTAGGGGATAGAGTAGCAAGGCATATCACCTTCCCTATGAATAGTGGTAGGCAGAAGCACTGTTATCTCTACCTATTGTGGCAAAAACCATCCTATTCTCCCTCTCTCTCTCTCTCTCCCCCCCCCACTTACTTAGATTCAGCACACATCAAATATTATATTGACCATTGAAGAAAAAGATACTAGAGTAGAAAAAAGCACTAGTTTTTAACCGATTCAGTATTATCTAGTCCCTTTAACAATTTTGGTGGAAGAGAATGGGTAGTGTTTTTAGTGGTACCAGTCCCAGATTTCTCTGTAACAGGCTCTCCATTCACATACATCATATATCATAGTCTGAAGATTTGGATGAAGTGGATTGTTTTTCCTGTGTGGATTGTTAGGTCATTATCTTCTGAGCAGTCATGGAGCTCACTAAAGAGTCCCTGTTGTATTTAGTCAAATGATGATAATGGAAAAAAAATTGGATTCTCTACCACCCCTTCTATAGTACCTCTTCGTATTCATAGGGCTGCTTATAGCATATCCAGGTACTTTGGGAAAGGAAAAATGGTCAGTGGGCAGAGATGGTAATCACACGTGAGCTGCAGTCATTCCATGGCCTATCCAAAAGCATTAGGGTACCAGCAAAACAAACCTCTTTGAACCTCAATTTCCTCATCTGTATAAAAAAGATAGTAGCCCTTGTCTCACTTAATGTTTGTGACTAAAGATCAAACATTGAGATAATCATGAACCCCATCCTCCTTCATTTAAGAGGTGGGAGACTATGGGTATGGAATATTGAATATACTGTCAGATATAATGATAATGATGGTGATGATGATAATAATAATAATAATAATAATAATAATAATAATAACTACCATTTATATAGTGCTTAGTATATGCCAGGCACTGTGCTAAGTGCTTTACCAATCCTTACAACAACGTGAGAAATAAGTGCTATTATTATCCTTATTTTACAGTTGAGGAAACTGAGGCAGACAGATGTGAAGTGACTTTAGCAGGTTTCCACAGCTAGTAAGTGTCTGAAGCTGGATTTGAACTTCAGTCGCCAGAATCTAGGCCCAGCACTCTATGCACTGTAGTGCCCCCTAGCTTGACATTGATTACTTTTGCTGAACTGTTTTTTTTTTTTTTTCCTTTTTAAATCTTTGTTACAAGAGATGGCTCACAGGGTAGGAAAGTAGAGAGAATTATATGTGGGAATAAATGCAATGTGAGAGTTTTTTTTTAAAAGGAATCAAAAACAGATAGATGTTGAAATACCCTATAAACTCTAATGGGCCAAACAGCAAATGTGTGGTACAATTATTATAAGAGGTGGAGTGCCCTAATTCCATTTGCTGTCACATCAGGAAGTCCTGGATTGGAGTCCTCAAGCCCTACTTCGGAGACTCACCAGCTGTGTGATCCTAGGCAAGTCTCAAACTCTCTGAGCCTGTTTCTGTATCTATAAAATGGGAATTACAACAGCACCTAATTTATAGGGTCGTCGTGAAGCTGACATAAGAACCACATAAAACGAACAGCTAACTTGAAAACAGCATGTAATGTTAGCCATCATCATCATCATCATCATTATCATCATCATCATCGCGGATAGCCTTGTTATTCTGTTTGTTTCCAAAACAGAATAACAAAACTCCTCCTGATAAACTGGCCTCTATAACAACAACAACAATATTTATATAGAGCTTTAAAGTTTGCAAAGCATTTCACAAATGTTATTTCATTTGATCCTTACAGCAACCCTGGGAGGTAGGCACTATTATTATCCCCATTTTTCCAGAGGAGGAAACTGAGGCAGACAGAGATGAAGTGACTGGCTCAGGATCACACAGCTATTAAGTGTCTGAGGCCTGACTCCAGGCTCATCTCAATAGGTGCTGCACCATTTAGCTACCTGGTGTGGAAATTTGGACCCAATATGGGACAAGGAAGCTCTTGCTTTCCTGATCCCTAAAAACTAGGCTCGTGACTGTCACCTGTCTGGATCTGAAGCAGATTCCAGCCAGCTCCTATGCCTAGTTACAATTATTTCAGCATTTGATTCTCCTAGCTTTGGGGAACACAGAGAGAAGCCTTCTAGTCTTTTAGGAAAAGATAAAAATGGCCTTGGAGTCCATTTGATGATATTTCCTGAAAACAGTCATGACTTCCTCATGGCTACTGGTGTGCTTACCTTCCCTCACAGATGCATTAAGAAAGCAAGCACCTGAAAGATTTTTCCTTTAAGCTCCTGGGATGCATTCCGCTGATGTCATGGGGGGAAAAGGGCAAGTGTCAAAATCTATACCAAACACCAGAAACTCTATTCAGAGAAGTATGAGGAAGGATTTGCCCATTCTAAGCTTTATTTGCATAAAATTCTGTGGTCCACAGAGTCATTTTGTCCCTAAAGATTCTGTATTTGTTAAATTCTTAGCATTTCTAACCAGTGAAAAGAGATGGGAAAAAATTATGTGCGAGACCATCTTTCTGACAAATGAGATACCTGTTTAAAGTCTCCATACTGCCTTTCTAAATGTTATTTTGCTATGCTGCCTTCCCTCTTGGCCTTAAAAGGCAAATTTGCAACTTGTGTCTGTCTCTCCATTAAGCAAACTGTACCAATTAATGAACATTTGTTAAGTTCCTACTATGCACCAGATGCTAAGCTGAGTGTTGGAGAGGAGACCTAGGGGGCATGCCTCACACTCCTGCAGCAAAGATCTTGAGCTTCAGGGTATCAGAACACTAGCAAATCTCCACCAGAGGTGTCTTGCACTCAAACCCATTTAATTCAATGCAACGCAGAGTGACAGGCATTTATTTTAAATCTATATATGTATGTTTTATTGATACTATTAAAAACATACCTGTCACTTTCCAATAACACTCCTCCCCCACAACTCCAATGAATACATAGCCCATGTCTGTGGATTATACGCCTCATAGTCCTTTACTTCTGTGGGGTGGGAGAGTAGCAGGCTTCACCATCACCAGACCTTTTCAGTGCTATTTTCCTTTACGTGATTATGATCATTGTATAAATTGTTGTCCAGGTTCTGCTCACTTTGCCCTGCATCAGTTCATAAAAGTCCCTCCAATTTTCCCTGCATTTTTCATACTTATCTCTATCTTATATCCAATAATATTCCATTACAATCACGTACTATGAACCCTTTTTTCTGTCATTTTCCAACTGATGGACATCCCCTCTGTTTCTAGTTTTTTTTTGCTTTCCACACAAAGGGAAACGCTGCTACAACCATTTTTGTGTCTATTGGGACTTTGTAGATATTTACTCTCCCTAGGGTATATGCTTGGTCACCTCCTATGTGTCAGGCCCTGTGCTCGACACTGGGATACAAAGACAAAAAAACAAAGTCTTTGCCAACAAGGAGTTTCCATTCTACTTTATCTTAGCACATCCCAATCTTCCAGGCCCTCAAAGCCTGCTGTCCCACCACTTTCTCTTTGCTGAGAGGCTGGCGCCAGAGTGAGACCATCGGGCCTGGGGCATGTCATTGGCTACTTCTAAGGACAAAGGGAGAGCGAGGCTTGGGGGTGAAGCCCCTGATAGGACAGTGAGAATGGAAAGATGCGGGAGAAACTTGATTGACTCCTCCTGGATTCTCCAGGCAGAGGCTTAAGGCCCGTTGGGCCCCATCCCACGTCTGGGGCCTGGTGTGGGGAGGAAGGGCCCGGGCTTCTTCTCTGAGGCCCAGGAGGAGGGGTGCAGAGGCTAGAAGAGACCAGCGTGCCTGCCTGTGTCTCTCCCACGGCTCCCCCGCCAGGTATGCACCCCACATCCTTCACCCCAGCTGTGCCTGTCCTCCCCTCCTTCCCAAGAATTCCGGGGCTGCCCAGAGGGGCCGGCTTGGCAGTATGGATGGCTGTCCTTTGAGAGGCGGGAAGGCCTGGCAGCATGGTGGGGGGCCATCACAAATTGGTCATCTCAACCCAACTGGGCCCTATCAGCAGTAAGGCTAATGTTCTCCCCCCGCCCCAATCTACTTCCTATCCCACTGTCTCCTCCAGCCTCCCATGGCAACCCCTGCCTTCAGCCTCTCAGTCGAGGTCCTTACCTCATGTTTCACAGAAAATGTGGAGACCATTCACAGAGAGCTCCCTCTAATCCTCTCACAAACCCTGGACATCATCTGTTAGGTGTTAGGAAATGAGCTCCTGCAGAGCAGGGACTAGCCGACTTTTCCATTCCTATCCTCAGGGCTTAGCACAGTGCTTTGCATATAGGAAGTGCTTAATAAATCCATTTTCGTTTCTTCATTAATTCAGAAGCTTTTCTTCTATTTCTGATAATGGGCCTAGGTACTTATAAATGTTCTTGATGGCCTCTTCTCCAGCAAACTGCCCCATTAATCTCTCTCTCTCTTCTCTCTCTCTCCTCCCCCCCTCCTCAGTTTCCTTAGATGTAAAATGAGAGAGCTGGATTAGACGGCCTCTCGTGTCCCTTCCTTCCAGCTCTATGGTTCTATCTTTTCTCTTTCTCTCGAGGGCACCTCAATATTCCCAGTTACTCAGGTTGGCATCCTCAGGGTTTTCCCAAACTCTGCCCTTTCCCTAACTGCCCATATCCAGTTAGTTAGGACAGTAGGTAGAACATCTGGCCTCAGACTCTTACTAGCTATGTGACCCTGGGCAAGTCACTTTGCCTCTGCATCAATTTCCTCATCTGTAAAATGGAGATCATAATAGCATTACCTTTCAGGGTTGCTGTGAGAATAAAATGAGATAATATTTATAAACCACTTCACAAAACTTAAAACATTATATAAACGCTAACTGTCGTCATTATTAGTTTCCAAGCCTTGTCCATTCTACCACTACATCTCTCCCGTCTGCCCCTTTCTCTATATTCACGCAGCCACCATCCTAGCTCAAACCCTCATGACCTCTCAGATGAACTATTGCAATAACCACCCAATCGGTCTTTCCGCCTCATCTCCCCTCTCCAATCCATCTTGCACAAATCTGGCAAAATGATATTCTTAAACACAAGCCAGACCACATCATCACAATAATACAGCAGGCATTCATCTAGGTCTTTAAGCACTTTGTAAATATTCTCATTTGATGTTGTTTTTTTAAAATAATTAATTTATTTTTAGTTTTCATCATTGACTTCCATAAGATTTTGAGTTTTGAATTTTCTCCCCCTTCTTCCCCAAGATGACGTGCAATCTGATATAGGCTCTACTTATACATTCATATTAAGCATATTTTCACATTAGTCATGATGTAAAGAAGAATTAGAACCAATAGGAGGAACCACAAGGAAGAAGAAACAAAACAACAAAAGAAGAGGAGAGCAAATAATATGCTTCAATCTGCATTCAGACTCCATAGTTCTTTCTCTGGATGTGGACAGCGTTTTCCATCATGAGTCTTTTGGAGTTGTCTTAGATCCTTGCATTGCTGAGAAGAGCTAAGTCTATCAAAGTTCATCATCGCACAGTGGGGTTGTTACTGTGTACAACGTTCTCCTGGTTCTGCTCATTTCACTCAGCATCAGCCCATACAAGTCTTTCCAGATTTTTTTTGAAGTCTGCCTGTTCATCATTTCTTACAGCACAATGGTATTCCCTCACATTCATATACCACAACTTGTTCAGCCATTCCCCAATGGATGGGCATCCCCTCAATTTCCAATCCTTGGCCACCACAGAAAGAGCTGCTATAAATATTTTTGTACATGTGGGTCCTTTTCCCATTTTTATGATCTCTTTGGGATATAGCCCTAGAAGTGCTATGGCTGGGTCAAAGGGTATGCACAGTTTTATAGCCCTTTGGGCATAGTTGTCAATTGCTCTCCAGAATGGTTGGATCATTTCACAACTCTACCACAATGCATTAGTGTTCCAATTTTCCCACATCTTCTCCAACATTTATCATTTTCCTGTTTTGTCATGTTAGCCAATCTGATAGGTGTGATGGGGTACCTCAGAGTCATTTTGATTTGCATTTCTCTAATTAATAGTGATTTAGAGCATTTTTTTCATATGACTATAGATGGCTTTGATTTCCTCCTCTGAAAACTGCCTGTTCATATCCTTTGACCATTTCTGATGTTGTTTTCTAACTCAAGAAGCTCTCTTAGCTCCTCATGGCCTCTAAGATAAAGTATAAATTTCTGCATCTGCCATTCAAAGTCTTTTGTGATCTGATTCCAGCCTAACTTTTCAGGCTTATTACACATTACTCTCCATCTTGCTCTCTACCTTCCAGGCAAATTTGCTAATCTTCATTCTTGTTATCCCATCTCCCAAGGGAGCGACCTTTTTTATTCTTCCAAGCTTTGCCCTCTCTAGCTCCTTAAATTTTCCCAGGTTGCCAAAAGTGGGGGGTTCAGCTTGGGGTCAGAGTACACCTAGAAGAGCCCAGGAGCCCTTTGCCTGCTTAGCCGCATGTCTCGGGCCAGGGAAGACAAATTTCAACAACTTGGCTGAAAGGATGCTGAACAGAGAGTCAGGAGAATAGGATGTTTGTCTCTGCTTTGGCACTAATTCTGGGTCTCCGTTTTTTCCTTAGTAAAATGAGGGGGTAGGACAAGAAGGTCTCAAAAAATTCCCTTTAATTTTAACAGGCTTGGAAGATCTGGGCACCGTTCAGCTTCACCTCAGCAGTTGAATGCATCTTTCTGTATGATTTTGGACAATTCACTGGCTTCTCCATTATGGGGCCTCAGTTTCTATGTAAAATCAGGGAGATGGAGTGGATGATCCCTAAGACCCCTCCTGGCTCTAGCATGATACTTTGTTGGGGCTGGGCTTTTGGGAGCCTGGGGTAGCTCCCCATCCTCTTTTAGCACCCTATCCAAAAGGATCCATCTGTTCGCTGTAAGGGTTAAAACTCCACACCTCCATCCACCCCTTAGTAATAAGGCTTCTTGGATGCCAAATGGGAAGAAACAACTGACCTTAGCATCTAGTCATCAAGAATAATTAACTTAAATAGGAAACTACCAAATAGCTAATTCCTCAGGGTTGCAGGTAGGGTCATCTGTCTGATATCTGGGGAGACAGAAATCCCATGGGATGGTCTCCACACTTCCCCTGCCCAACTGAGGGTGGTCCTTTCATCAGGGTTCGATTTGCTTGCCCTGGGTGCAAGAATTGCTGTTTATAACTTTGCTCTCTTGTGCTTGGGGTAAGTAAGCAGCCATGAAAATTGCTCTCCTCATGCCTTTCCCAGTCATCACAACACCCTAGAGGAGGGAAGCTCTAGTTCAGTGGTTTTTTCCCTCATCCTCTGGTGAGAAAACTCCCAGTCCCTGCTCCCCTCATCCTTGTGATTCAGGGTTGCCATCTTGTGCAGTAAAAATCCCTTCTTCCATTCTTTCTCCCCATACTCTCATCCCTAGTCACCCGTTAAACCCTACCTCTCCAAAATTTATGTCCTTTTTGCTCTCCCATTCCATTGTGGCCCCTGGAACTCCTACTCTATTGTTAACAAACTCATCATTCAAAATGAATTCTTATCACTTCATTGACCACTGCTGGTGCTAAGGAAAACTTGGCTCCCTTATGAACACACAGCACCCCTGGTCACACATTCCAATGTTTGTTGCTCCTTCTCGCCTGTCTCTCAAAAGCTGGGCCAAGAGGGAGTCATAAACATTATCACTGCTCCCCACTGCCTCTTCAGGACCACTCCTTTGCTACCCTCACTCTGCACCATCTTTTCCTTTCAGGTTTGTCCTTATCACCTAGTCCAAATACTAGGTTGGAACAGGGGAGAGAAGAAAGGCTTCTTGGTTTGCCTGGAATGACAACTAGAACTATAAGGCAGAAATAGGCTAAACGGTAGCATCCTCTGCTAGGGAATCTCTAGTAAGCCTGGTTCCCTGAGCTGGATGTAACCTCACCTGACCTTTACCCTCTCATCGCCTAGAGCTCAAGAGTTTGTACAAAGAAAGCAATGCATTAAACTAGCTGCCCCAGTCTTCTAGCCCCTGGTTCCTGAGGGGCAAGAAAGAATTTAGGACTTCAGTTACCTCACGTGTGGACGTATTAACAGGATCTAGTTAATTTGGTGTTGTTTTCCCTACTATGGGGTTCTGTTTATAGTGCATTGTTCTCCCAGGGTTCAAAGTTTCCAAGGTGCCCGGTTATAAATTAGCCATTTTGGGAAATAACTTTACTCTCTTCATACCACTGGGGTGTTATTTATTAAGTTCCTGCCTCAACAAGAGTGTTGTACAAGAAAGCTTAGAGCCTGGGGTGGCTCAGTTGTGAAAGATGGGGAGAAAGAGGTAATGGATGCAATATTTGAATCAGTTCCAAAGCACCACTTTGCTCCAAATGACTAATACTGTGATCTCCAATGGAATTCGGCAACTTTCGCAAATGTTGAACTCTAAAAACAGGTTGTTTACAGGATATATGTAGGATGAAAAATTAAAATTCGTACAACATGCAAAAAAAGCAACAGATCTTTATTTCAATGTGTGTACATGTACGTGTGTGTGTGTGTGTGTGTGTGTGTGTGTGTGTATGTAAAGTCTTTTCTCCCCCTTGAAGCCAAGAACTTTTATAGTTCCCAAAAGCTATTTATTACATTCTGGTTTGTGTTGCAAGGAGGTTTTCATGTTCTGAGCTTAAAAATCAATAAATTCCATAGCCATCAGCCAGAGAGAAACCCTGTGGTGAGATACTTAACTACAAAAGTATGGGTATGGTCTTGTTATTTTCCAGTGTCTATAATGGTTGAGAGCTATAAGACAGATATGGTGGAGTGTTCTTTATCATTGCTAATTTAAAATAATTCAGTCTTGTTAAAAAAAAAAAAAAGTTGGTAGATCTCTGCTTCTAGAGCCGACTTCTTACCACCCAGGCATCTGAGATCTGGTGCCTTTATTCTGTGTCACTGGGCGTCTACCTGCCCTGCTATCCCAGCTCTGTGTTAGCAAAGTTGACCCTCAAGTACTACTATATGGAGAATTTTAGCATGAAATCAGATTGAATGTAAGTTCTGTCCACAACAGGATATGTGTTTCCTCTTCAAGACTTGAAGTCCAGAAACCTGGATTTAAGTCCTATCTTCTACTTATTACTTGTGTGACCTTGGGTAGGTCATTTTTATTCTTTCAGCCTCAGTTTTTTCATCTGTGAAGCAAAGATTTGAATAGCTTTATTGCCTTCAATATTCTTGTGGGAACCCACTTTAAAAATGTATCTAAAGTGTCTTAAATGCCATAAAATACTATATAAATGGAAGAAAAAGAAAAGCCACACCTTTCTAAGCCTATTCATTTTGTAAACTATAAAGTGCTATGTAAAGGTATGCTGTTCTTACTATTATCCAAAGAAAAAGATATATTCTATCAATTTTATATATACTTGCCCAATATACCTGTAGCTGAAACCAACATATAACACGCAATTAGAATTCCATTTGCTTATAGCCAGATTTAAATTGTTTAACCCCCTGGGATCAATCCCCAAAGTGCCTTTGTACTTATTTGTTTTCATTCTAGGTCACACTGGAAGAAAACAAAGGCAAAATAACTTGACAGAATTTGGATTTGGTTGGGAAGAAGGTAAATCCCAAAGTGGAGACTGTTGGTGACCTCCACACCAGTGCAGACAACATTCACACTCAGTAGCACGTGATCAATGAGTAAGATAGCTGGCAAATATAGAAAAGGGAAGTAAGCCCGTCATGTAGTGAGAACCAAGGATAACAGATGGATAGACTGAGGACTGCGCTGGCCCCCATAGGATGGTAAAACACCTAGTGAGGAAGGCCTCTAGCACATAGGGTAGATCCCCTGTAGAAGATTTATAGGAGGACGAGGACAAGAATTGGAGACGATGAAAAGGTGTGAATGTTGTCTGTGCTGTGGCGAGCCCAGTTTCAGCAAAACAATGAAGAGTCAGTGCAAAAGCTCATAAGAGTGTCCCCTTCTGGAGTAGCGAGGCTTCCCCAGCTGTTTCTGGAGAAAGACAAACATAGCCCTTTGCAATGTTTCTTAATGAACTAATTAAACTTCTTGTTTGAAAGCAAACTGCCTTCAGCCAATCTCTGGTATCCCTTGAGGAAAACCAGCAGTTGATTTTTGCCAGCCTTACAGATTAGGCAAAATGGAAGACATCAGAAAGTACTCCCCAAACTCATCCCTGTAGTCAACCAAGGGCAGGCATTAATTCCAATCGGGCCCTCATTACTTGCCTCTTGGACAGCTGGAGGGACTGCTAAGATGCCAGGGTATGTGCAGAAGAGAAGACTCAGGGGTCACTTTGCTGATATTGACTCCAAAGCTGAGAAAGTGAGGGAAGGGTGAATAATGAACAGTGAAGCATAGCCACTCTATGGTCGCTGAAGGGAGAAGAGATTTCACCCTGGAAGTCAAGAACAGCCTCCTGGCTACTTAGTATAATTAGCCCATGAAGCTTCTGTAGTCTAGCAACCGTGGAGAATATTTTTGACTGGATCAGATCTTTAGCATCCGTGAAAGGCTCTCCAAGGAGGGAGCTGTTTATGGTGCAGTGAGCAGTAGCACCAACTGGGGGATGTTTGTCTTTCAGGTTTTAAAAATAAAATTCCTGTTCCCTGATGCAATCACGTCGCCCATTCCTTTTTGTCACGCAAAAGGGGAGCTGTCCTTGCAAAGTTCCTGAATGGTTTTCACTGGACTCCAGGTAGAAGGCCGCGAGTGGGAGCTGAGGATGCTGGGTACATTTCAGCCCTCCTTCCCTCCACCCAGCCCCAGGAGGCTTCCTTCATTGTTATGCTGCTCAGCCCGCCTTGTTTCTTCCTAATACCTTTCCCTCCGTGGTACCGGGCATAGCCATTTGTGTTAAACCTGACAAAATCCTCTTTGTGGCAAATTCTTACATTGCCCACTACAGCTCATCAGAATCGTTAAGTCTGGTGAACTCTAATGAGGTAGGAATGTGATAAGCCATTGGAATGGGACAATGAAAAGCATATGGGGAGGGAGAGAGCACACAGCACCCTCGGAAATGAATGTTTTGGGGAACAATGGGCTGCACTTCTGTGCTCTAAAGTAAATGATATTAATAAGCATATTGAAAGCCATCGCAACTGTGTGAAATAATGGATTTAAAGATCTGAAGGCTGGGCATCTAATCCGTTTCATTTCTGAGATTTCTGAATTAGAATCAGAAAAGGCAGGAGCTGACAGACCAGGAAACTGGAAGTTAAGGATTTTTAGTTTAGACATTCAGACTGTGGGGATTTATACTGTACTCTGACACAGAGCTATAATGAAAAAATTTCTTGTCCCCCAGGCAAACACCCCAAAACAGCAGGGATAAACAACATGACAAGTGCCCTCCAATCAACTTTTTAAGACAAATCTTGCGGAGGGAATGAACCTGTACTTTAGATCATAAACCTTCCGTTGGGGTGGGGGGCAGAACTTGAGGCCCCTGTGGGCAGATACACTGGGACAAACCCAAGAAGTTGCTGGGTAGGCTGCTGCTTAGGGAGGGGCTAGGGCTAGGTTGACCCAAGCCAGAGCGAAATTCTTCTGGGATATACAGTCATGTGATGGGCTTTGCATTCCATCTGGTAGCTTCCTGTTTTAACTGATTATTCTTGCTACCAGATATTAGGTTCAATTTTTCCTGCTTGCTGAAAGATTACAAGTGTTTCCAGCCTCCTATAAATTGTAGCACACCTGGGCCAAAGCTCCAATTGATCACCCTAGTTATAGCTCTTCTCTACTCCTGACTGTTGTGGGATCTCAAACCCCACTTCAGGTTCATAAGCCCAATAGAGCTATATGTTAGAAATGATGCCCAACCCAGTTCTTCAAGGATACCAGGACTTCTCTTCTAATACGCTATAGGATCCAAGACAGAGGTGGAAGGGACCTTAGGGATGACTGAAAGTCTTCATTTTACAGATGAGAAAACTGAAGTCCAGAGGTGAAATGACTTGGCCAGGGGCACAGGTAGCAAAGCTGAGATTAGAACCCAGGTCTTCTGACTCCAAGTCCCTCACACTTTCCATTGTATCACACTGACTTCAACCAGAAGGCCTCTGATGGTTACGTAGGTATGTTGTCTTATTCACCTTTGCAACCTCATATAACCTAGCACAGGGGTGGTGAGCCACATGTGGCCCTCTAGGTCCTTGGCTATAGCTTTTTGACTGAGTCTCAGTTTTACAGAATGAATCCTTTCATTAAGGAGATTTGTCCTGTGAAGTTTGGATTCAGTCAAAGGGCCACATGTGGCCTTGAGGCCCCAGGTTCCCTACCCCTGGCCTAGCACAATACTCTACACATGGTAAATGCTTCATAACGAATGAATGAAATGCCAACGTCCTGGAGTATTATAAAGTGAATCAAATGGAATGGGATAAGGGAGGGGGAGGGTTGATGGTGGGGGCAGTGGACTTTATAAACTCAGATCTCTCTTATATGAGGGTCTGAGTTGAGGCTTTTAGAAAAGCCAGGCACAAAGTAATAGGGTAATGTCACTGTGCTGCACTAAGTGGTCATTTCCTAGAGGGCAGAGACCACCCCCTTCATCTAGTCCACGTGCAGATGGGAAATTAAGAAAGCCTTTTTGATGACGCTCCCTAGCGACAAAAATAGAAAAGTGAAGTTGATTTACTTACCAGGAGGCTATGGGAAACATTCAAGGGAGCATTTATTTATACTACACCACCAACAGAAAAAGCTTGCTCAAAGGTTTTGCTGAGCAGCTAAAAAACCCAAACGGCTAAATCTTCTGATTTAGACATTGCAGTCAATGAATGTCCAGAAAGTTCTTGGAGCAGTGGTTCACAATAAGCTCCCAAGCTTTTGGTGTCTTCCTGGCAGACTTCATTATCCCAGTGTCTTTTAAGCCCCATATGAGCAATTCCTATTGATTATAATGTTGCCTCCTGCTGAGAGCAAAGCTGCTCCAATGCAGACTCCTGGGCTCTTAATCTTTGTCAGCAGGGTCACTGATGTCTCCCCAGGTTTTTCCTTTTAGCAGAATTAATAATGATGGTGATGGTGTTGATGATGATGGTGATGATAATAATAATAGAGCTTCTGTGCTTACAATGCACATTCCATTAGGGGAACTTGATGGAAACCCAAATAGGGCTTATGGAATAGCGTTTTCTTGATGCTGAAAATCTAAAGTGGTGCGATTGCCTTTGAGTGGGGACGGCTGAGCTTTGTTGATTTTAGAATCTGGAGCCTAAAGCCAGGTGTGAATTTTTTAAAACACACAGAAGATCGAAATAACCTCTCTAATGAACAACTCTAGATCTACCATAGTACCCTGTCACTTCCTGTGAATTATTTTGTTAGCTGTTATGCGCGCATCTCCTCTCCTATTGCGATAATTCCCAACGGGAAGATATGTAGTAGATGGTTACTTCTGACAAAAGAAAAAAAAATCTGAAAAAAAAAACAAAACCCAAACCATAATCCTCTGGTGAGTTTTCCAATATTTTCTTCCAAATTCTCCAAAGCTAGGGGGAAAAAAAAGCATGGGAGTGGAAATAGAAAAAGGATGTCCTGAAAATTACATTTTGCAATAGTATCACTGTACTATGAAAAGAGTTATGGACTAAATACACCTTAATTTCTTCAAAAAGTTGTCACAGATTGAATAAATGTTCTAGCTATTTTCATTTCATTCCCCAAGTTGGGTCAGTGCCAAAATGTATTCTTGGGTCCCAGTTCCAGAGGCATCCAAGGTTGAATAAAATTACTTCTATCTGAAGTTAAAATTAAAATATAAATCCATCTAGGTTTCCCCTAACACTATGTTCCTTTATATAGCTTGCAGTATAATTTTTTTAAAGGTCCATCCTCATTAAATGGAAACATTTTCATTTGTTAGGGACATTCTGGTAAGCTCCTTTAGGGCAGGGGCTATTTTTTTTTTGGTCAGTGAATCCCTAGCCCCTGTCACAGGGGATGTGGGCACACAGCAGGTACTTGATAAAGGCCCATTGAATCAAATGGAGTTGGTTATATTTTATTTGTTTTTTATAATTCAATTTGTTCCCACAGTAAATTAAATTGAGGAGTTGGCTTTGCTTGGGACCCACCAAAGTATTCAGTTTTCAAGGAAAAAGAATAATAACAACTAGATTTATAGAGCACTTTTAAGGTTTGCAAAGCAATTTAGAGGTTGCTTTATTTAATCCTCACAATGACCCTGAAAGGGAGTTGCTATTATTATCCCCATCTCACAGGTGAGGAAACTAAGGCAGACAGATGTCAAATGACTTGCCAGAGACACACAGCTAGTAATTGTCTGAGGTCATATTTGAACTCGGGTCTTTCTGATTCTAAGTTCAGCACTTGATCCACTACATCTAACAAGATTGAGGGTGGGGGAGGAGGCACAGAAGCCCTGGCAACCAGCAGTCCCCACCTCCCAATCTTGAGAGGACACAGGAAGCAGAGCCCAAGCTGAAACTGGAACAAACATTCTGGCAGCTAAGTAATACAAGGAGCTCCCAGGAGGAGTCTCTACTGCTGCGGTATGGGCTGCCCAATCAACCCCAAAGGCAATCTAAAAATTAGTGGTGAACTTAGAGTCACAAAGACTTGGCTTCCAGTCCCACCTCTGATGGGGCCATATGCAAGTCATTTAGCCTCTAATGTCTTTATCTGTAAAATGGGAGCATTAATACCTGTAATACCTACCTCATGAGGTTGTTGTGAAGCTCAGAGGAGATTACTTAAGTGTAATAACGCAAACCCACTCTTCGGTCCAGTAGGGCAAGGATGCTTAAGCTGTGCCTCTTCCGCTAATGGGCCCCTCTGCTCCAGACCCAGGAGTACAGTGAGTAGGTTCATTCCTGGGAGCAATTTGGCCTTCACAAAAGAGATTGGGCTCTTTTCCCTGAACTCTCTTCCTCCTTACACTCCCCCTGCCTGCGCCTGCCACACACACAATATACCCCAGAACCCCAGGAAATTATTTAAAGCTTAGATTTGGCTAAGGGGGGGAACCAAGGGACCCTATAGGGTTTGCTACATTGTCCCAAAGTGCCAAGACCCTCCGTGGTGGACATATGTGTCCTCAGAAGCGCCAGGCAAGCCTCCACACATGCTCCAAGGGACGCTCACTGTCACATATGTAGAAAGCTTAGTAAACTTTAGTGCAGTGAGTAAGTGTCAGCTAGCTATTATTTGCTTCTACCAAGTTGCATCAGTGAAAAAAGTCTCCCCTTCATGAAGACCAAACAGTGTAGTAAGCAGGAACCCTGTTTCATCATTTCATATGAATTTCCTTGTCTAAACGGGAGACATTTCCTCGGACTAAGAAAAGGTGGGATCTCCAGCCTTTGAGGGACATTATGGAAATAGCATCCGATTACGCTGCTGGGTCCTTGCTCATCGGGGTGGTCCAACTGTTTTCTCACTTTCTGAAATTACCACCTGTGGAGAGGAATGGGGACTGAATTGAGGCATGCTTTTCAAAGCCCAGATTCCACCCCTAACCTGTATCTCCTCTGACACTGCTACCACCCAGGTACAAGACCTTATCACCTCATGCCTGGACTATTGCAATAGTCTTCTGGTTGGACTCCTTTGCTCAAGTCCCTCCCTATGAAGGTCCATCTACCTCTCAGCTGTCAAAGTGGGATCTTCCAAAAGCCAAGGTCTGCCTGTCAGCAAACTCTAATGGCTGCCGGTTGCCTCCGGGATCAAAAAGAAAGTCCTCTATTTGGCTTCTAAAGCCCTTCATGACTTGGCTCCCTTTTCCAGTCTTCTTATACCATGTACTCCGTCATCCTGAGGCATCTCACACAAGATACTGCGTCACCCAACTCCAGGCATTTTCACTGGCTCTCCTCCATGCCTGGAATTCCCTCCCTCGTCGTCTCTGTCTCTGACCTCTCTGGCTTCCTTCACCTTCTACAAGAAGCCTTTCCTAATCTGTCTTAATGCTCGTGCATTCCTCCTTTGACTATCTCCCATTTATTTTGTATCTATCATGTTTGTACATAGTTGTTTGCATGTTGTTTTCCTCATCAGACTATGAGCACCTTGAGAGCAGGGACTGTCTTTTGCCTTTCTTTGTATCTCTAGCACTTAGCACAATCCCTGGCACATAGTAGACGTTTAATAAATCCTTGTTGACTTGACAAATGCTAAAACTATCACATTTGATATCTACATTTTCCTAGGCATTCCTACTTCTAATTCAAGGTCAAATCAGTGTTCTTGCAAATTGGCCATCCTATGAAGAGGTCTTGGGGCCCCCTGTTTGTTTGTTCAAGAAACCAGCTGGAGTTTTTACATGACTTTGACACAAGCCAAGCCACATAGTCTTGAGATGAGAAATTTCACTATTCTCTGTCTCCAGCCCCATCCTGTGGCAATAGGAGAGAAGCGGAGTTTTGTTTCCATCCAGCTGTTTCAAATCCAGCACTGGTCACCAATGGTGTACTCGAGGGCTCATACAGTATCATGGATTTATGAGCTTTCTAGGACCGTGCAATAGGAAGTGATTAGTTTTCCAGGTATTTCATGGAAGCAATGCTGGCAGCATGTTTCAGACTTGCCAATTTCCATTTAATTCCCCCTAAGGTTAGCATTACATGTTATTGCTACAGATTTGGAGATAAGAATTGAAGTTTCTCAGCCCTTGTATAACTTTATGGATGTGGCAATGAGAATCCATTTCTATGCACCTAGCGTGAGAAGCTGAGAGTTCAAAAATGAGGCTATACAGTCTCCCTAAATGGCAGCTGCCTAATAATCAGGCCTCAGTAATAGCTACACAGGGTCCTGGATCTGTACTCTCGCATTGGTCACTATCCAGAGGCAATCTAACACTTTTCTTTGGTTTTCTTTTAAGTCATGTTAATGCCTTATGTGTTTACATCATTGTCATTTCTAGATACAGAGCTCTGGCCCCCACCACATGGCTGGAATTGAATTTGCCCCTGTAAGAAACAACAATAACAAACAACAAGCAGTACAGGGACTAGGTCTAAAGGTGTGTGCAACGTTGTGCCCTCTTAGTACCCTGCCCCTCTGTCTTTACAAAGAAGGTGTGTTTCATTGTCTATTCCCCAGGGGCCATCCCATGGTTTTTCAGTCACTCAGAATCTGGCTTGCTTTCAGTGATTCTTTTGTTCACATTTTTAAAGTCGTTGTATATATTGTTTTTTCTAGTTAGGCTTATTTCACTGAGCATCAGCTCATACACAGCTTTCCATATTTCTATGAATTCTTTACTTCATTATTTCTCACTGCACAAAAAAAAAAATATTCATTACACTGATATGCAGTGGCTTGTTCAACCGCTCCTAATGGGCACTCACTTGGTTTCTAGTTCTTTACCACCACAAAAAGTTCAAGGTGTTCCACCCTCTCATCTCAACAAGTCAACAGACATGATGAGGTTTTAAAAATATGTAAACAAGGTTATCTGTATCCTTTGATCCCTTTAGCAGGTATGAACTCCTCTTTAATTTGGTCAACAAGGGAGTAGCACGATGGACCAGCCAAACAGCCTAACCATGACCCCCTGGAGGCTTTAAATGGTGGGAGAAACTTCAGTCATTGTTTAGTCGAGGCAGTGCAGGATTTCATTTCAGAGGATTCCAGATAACCTTTTCCCTCAACACACTCGCACACACACTCTCCCTTGACTAAGTTATTGCAGAAATTGGACCAATAACAGATAATACAGCCAGAAGACAGGCCAAGGAAAACACAGACACAAACAGCTACGTGAATATAGCCACCTGCAGGGAAGAATCAGATTCAAGCTCTATGACCACTCGTACCAGAGAAGAGTACTAGCTATGGACTCAAGAAATGACTTCCAGCAACCAAAAGTTAGCACATATGACCTCAACACCATCATACTCTCCATTAAACTCACTCTTCTTTTGGTCTCTGTGTGCACTTGAGGGAGAATGTACCCCTGGACCTTTAGGGGGATGTTTTATACCAGTTACTCTTATTATCCCATCTCAGTAATACTTTTTTTAAAGCTAACTAAGCCTGGCCGATTGATGTTAACGAGAGGCTTGTGAGCAGCAGTATTAGAAACTTGGCCCCTGAGAGTTGCTAGTGGACAACAGGGAATAATAGCACTGCTCTCTGGGGACACAGCCCTCTAATTTGAAAGGCCGTGGCCACAAAAGGGGTGTTAAATGCATACTTTGCCACGTGTGAGACCTTCCTTTCTGTCTTTGACTTCTTTGGGGTATGTGCCTAGGGATGGGATCAGTAGGGCAAGGAATGTGAACACGTACTCACTCTCTTATCATAGTTCCAAGTTATTATCAAGGATGATTGAACCAATTCCTGTAATATCCGTGGTGTATTGGTATGTCTGTCTTCCCACAGCCCCTGTTTACATAGTTAGGACATATTTCAAACCAGATTCACTTGAATTTAAATTTGTGGAAAATATCTATTTCTTTACTACCACTCTTCTCCTAAAGTCCTACCCTGATCCATCTTTCTAGTGTGGAGGGAACCCCAGGCCCTCCAAGATCTCAGCCCCAGATCCTACCAAGCTAGAAAGGCTTTAGGTCTGGGAGCAGTGATCACCTGGGAAGGGAGAGGGGGATCTGTGGTCTAACAACCCACTTGGCTCTGTTTAGAGAGGCTAAGCACCAGCTTGGCTGCAGGGGTTTGAATTTTTCAGTCATAGCAAACTCTCAAGGGCCATCTGGTAAGTTCTAGAAGGCTTGTGATCTCTGTTGGGGACAAAGCAGCTCATTCCAGTTTTTGGACAGCTCAGATGAGTCAGATTCTGCTTCCCTCTACCCTTCTACCTGTTGGTCTCAGTTCATAGGACTTAAAGCTGAAAGAGACCTTTGAGATCACTGAGTTCCTAGGCTCATAGATCTTAAATGGGAAGAGACCTCAGAAGCTACCTAGTTCAACATCATCACTTAATAGATTAGGAAACAGACTCAGAGAGATGAAATGCTTTGCCCAAAGTCAGGCTTCAAACCTAGGTCTTTTGACACCATATCCACTGTTCTTCCTATTGGAGTTGGGACTGGAATCCTCATCTCCTGACTCTTAATCCAGTAATCCTTCCGCTGTACCTTAAAGTAAGATCTGCATTCCCAGAATCCTAGAATCTCAGAGTCAGAAGGAAATTCATTCGGTGGCCATCTAACCCAACCTGAACAAGAATGACCTCCCCAATATAACCCACCAGGAATCATCCAGCCCTTGCTTGAAGACCTTCAGTGAAGAAGGGAAACCCACTACTTCCCAAGGTTGCTCTTTCTATTTGAAGATAGGGCCACCAATTAGACCTAAATTTGCCTCTTCTGCAACTAGCTTCATTCCGGTTCCATATTTCAATACTCCCATTTTGCATATGAGAAAACTGAGGTTTAGTTAAAGTCAAGTGATTTGCATAACATTGCAGAACTAGTAGGTCACAGGGTAAGCCATTTTTGTGTTTATCTGGGCTTTGACATTTCTGATTAGAGACCCCAAAGCTCTTCACCTTCCAGATTGTCTTTCATATTGTATCTAATGGCAAGGGACAAAAAAGAGACATGACCAAGGCTTGTGGGGCCAAGAATGTTCTGATCTGGAATCTATTTCTCCATCTGTATCTTGTGAGTTCCTCAGGCAGGAACCAAGTGACTCCACTAAGGGCTCTCCCGAGACCCCTGAATCTTACAGTAGCTCGCCTTTATTGTCATCTTGGATATGCCATTTGTGACTTATAGTCTCATAGTGGTAAACACGACTCAGAGAGTGAATTCCTAATCAGGTTTCAAAAGCAAACTGGATTCAAGAGCCCAAAAGACTGAAAAAAATAGCAGACTGGAGCCATTGTTCCTACTCTTGCCTGGTTACCCACATTCCAAAGTGGAACTCAGTAAACATGGAACACAACCATTTTTCTTGAAATAAAAATAGTTAACCTTTATATAGTGTCTTATTAAATTATCTGAGTCAAACAACCACCCCGTGAGTCATTCACCATTATTATTATTCCCTTTTAACAGATGAGGAGATGGAAACTCAGAAACGGTTTGCCCATGGTCAAACAGCTAGGAAATGTCCAAGGCAGCTATTCTTGACTCCAAGGCCAGCGTTCTATCCACTGTACCATGCTGAGAGAGATTCCAGCTTTCATTCTTCTCATGTATTTAACATACAAAGAAAAAGAGATGGCAGAAACATAATACTTCTGGGAGGAAACAGTGCTTTGGGGAATACCGTATAGAAAAGTCTCTGGCCTGGCAACTGAGAAATATTATTTTGATGAGGAAGGGAGGGTTGTTATACAACAGGTCCTCTGGTCTATTCTGGCTAGCACATACCCCAATGGAGTAGTGAGCTTCAACTCCGGCTGCTTCCCAAGAAACAGTGGCTCAATAAAGTGTTGTCACTCTGGGATGACACAGAAAATCCTGGGTTCCTCCATCCTGTTAATCAGAGAGGGTTGGCCACCCAGCTAGGGGGAGTGGCCCACTCACTGGATATTAAAGGGAGTGAATCTGTTTGTCTCTCTTCCCATCTGCAAATCCTGTGAGGGGAACACAGTGGTCATGAGTGCAAGTAGAGAGCGCATGTCCTGCCTATGTGAGCCATAGCTTGGGTCTCGGGCTGTCTCTTCTGTTTCGTTTCTTTCCTGAGTTTTAGGTGACTGAGTCACAACCCTGGGATGGACATTTCCAGTCTTGGAAGCAATCTTGTGAGTTGGAGAGGCTGGAAGCTCCTGGGTCCTCGTTCAAGGACAGCTGCACTTTGGGAAGAGCCCTTGGCCATTTTTCCAGGCCTTCTGGAGATTACAGCAGGCAGAATGATGAGCCCAACTCCTGGTCTGGCTTGTAGAAAACATGAACTGAGAGAGATGCATATGGACAGCGCAGAACTAAGGCAAAGATGAAATGCTGATTAAGTGGCCCAACAAAATGTTTCATGTCTCGTCAACAAGTGTTGAGTCCTTACTATGTGCCAAGCACATGATAAGTTCTTGGGATACAAAGTAAGGCAAAAACGGTCCTTTTGGGGGACAGGGAAAGACTTCTTGTAGAAAGTGGGATTTTTGCTAGGATTTGAAGGACGCCAGGAAGCCAAGATGAGGAGGGAGGGGATTCCCAGCATGGAGGACAGCCAGAGAAAATGCAGGGAGCCAGGAGACGGACCATGCAAAGAACAACAGGAAGTAAAGTGGGAAAAGACTGGAAACCAGGTCATGAAGGGCTTTCAAAGTCAAACGGAGGAGTTGCTATTTGTCCAGAAGGTAATAGAGAGCCACTGAATTTCAATGAATAAGGAAGGAGGACATGGTCAGACCTGCACTTAGGGACACCAGCCAGAAGGCCACTGCCACAGTGTTAAGATGTGTCAGTCTCCCAGGGAGACTAGAGTGGCTGTTTTGAGATAGTGCTTACATCCTGACGATATGTGCTTGAATCTTTGTTTCTTTAGCATTTCTTTTATGTAGCTCTCGAATACCTGATCTGTATTGTACACTGAGCACCTTCCTACTCTCTTCTTCAAATGAAACTGTAGACATGAGCCAAACCTAGGCTCTAAGTTTATTTACCCTGGCGATCAATTTAGAGATTTTCAAGAGCCAAAGAGTTCTCCAGGAAGGGCCTGATTCCTCTTTTTACAGGGTCCCAAGTGGAAAAAGTTTTAGAAGCCCTGCTCTAGAGGACCAAGCTCCTTTTGGACCAAACCTGAGTCCAGAGCAGAGATGAGCCCCTTAGTAAGAGGGAGAATGCCTCGGCCTCTCCGGGCCTGCCTCTCTGGGCCTGACAGAGTCTTAAGGCTACACTGCAATGAAGCCGTAGCTTCTGGTGATTTTTCATAAAAAAACCAAACAAACAAACAAAAAAAACCCCAACCTTTTCATGTTTGATAAGGGCTCAAGCAAGTCTATAGACATAATGAAGGGAAAGAAAATCTGCATTTAAAAAAATGACAGCCGAGGCCTTAAGATGTAGCACGCACAGACCAGCTTTGATGGAAGGATTGTAACACCAAGTCAAGTCACAAGCTGGAGAAGTTTATCAGACAGACTGGCTGCACAGTCAGATGGTACACAGGGCACCAGCTATACATTGAAAGGAGAGTGTATGTAGCAACAAAGATAGCTGAAACACACACACACAGACCTGTGGTTCAGCTCGAACTGCCTGAGGGGAAGTTTTCATTTGAATTTTGTCCATCCTGGAGGAGTCTAAAGTTGGAGTTTGTTGAAACTGAACTTACAAAAGAGAGCTGACAGCCAGCCAGGTGCATTTAGTTCCAGAAGGTTAGTGCCACATAGACTTATAAGAGAATCACAGAGTCCTGGAATGCCAGAGCTGGAAGGGACAGACCTGAGAGATTAGCCAGTCCAACTCTCTTCATTTTACAAACAGGAGAAACCCAGCCCAGTGCAAACTGATCTGTTCAAGAGTACTTGCTTGTAGATAAGCGCAAGCTGCTTTCCGATGTGGATTGCTGGGGCTTAGGATTCTGCCAGTCAGATTATTTATATCTGCTTCATCACTACAGTTCCCAAAATGAATCACTCTGAGAATCAGCATTAGCAGCCAGGGTGCCCTCAATCTCACCAGCTTCATACAGGCTGGGGGCACCCACTCCTCTTGTACTCTCTTCTCAGTCACGCCCATGTTTTCTAACTGGAGTTTTGCCCAAAAAACAGCCTCCAGAAATCTGCAACCAAAGTGCCAAAGCGCACCCCCAAATTGCCAGGGGATCTACACCCAAACAACACTCCCCACAAGTACTCCATGCCACTGAGAACCAGCTGACAGCATGCTATTTTCACACACTTGTCTTAAGAGGTGCTCTTTCTGTTTCTACAAAGCCAAACTCGGCTTATGAGACACTGTTACAGATACCCAGGTCCTAGCTTCCACATCCCCTTCTCCACTAAATACCATTGTCAGAAAAAGGTTCTGACAGGCTCTTAAACCCTAGCCTATGGAGTACCTCCAGATGACAAGATGGCGCATTCCTCCTTTTGTCTTCCATGCACAGCTGTGTGCCTTTCAAGTTGGATCTCCTCAGAATTAAACACTTGTATTTACTAGGATGCCTGCATCTGGCAAAGAACCACCTTTTCTCAGTGCCAAGAGAAAGAGGATAACAGATTTAATAAATATAGGTTAAATAGATTTTTAATCTGACTCTAAATTAAAGCTATAGGTTTGTAACCAAGCATTCTTTACTAAATGTCTCTCGTTTTATATTTGTGCATCTCACGCCTAAGGTCTAAATTTCAGAATTATTAAATGTTTGTCCTAACTCAAGCTATTGTTCCATGATCAAGTACCATGACATTGCTCTGTACAAACATCGTTCCTTTAGAATTCGCCAAAATGCTTATGGTCCAAGAGATCATGGCAAGTGACAGCTTCAAAAGGATGACAACAAATAGACGGTATAATTGATTAGGGGCAGCTGACAGTTAACATTCCAGTGAAGGCTATTTACTATTCTAGTTGCAATAGAATGTAAGCTTCTTGAGGGCAGGCACTATTTTCTTTTTTGTTAGGCAATGGGGTCAAGTGACTTGCCCAGGGTCACACAGCTAGTAAGTGTCAAGTGTCTGAGGCTGGATTTGAACTCAGGTCCTCCTGATTCCAGGGCCGGTGCTCTATCCACTGAACCACCTAACTGCCCCCGCAGGCACTATTTTCATTTTTGTCATTGTAACCCCAGTGCCTAGTGCTTGAAAAATAATTGTTGAGTTGAATTAGATTATAAGAGCACAGGCTAGAAGGGACCTTGGAGGTCATCACCTTTTCCCGATGAGGAAACTGATGCCCAGAAAGGATAAATGACTTGACCAAAGCCACACAGACTGTATCAGAGACAGGAATTGAATCTGACTCTTCTCAGCTCCCAAATCCAGCATGCTATCCACCACCAAGCTGCCTCTATTGTACAAGATGAAGGATGTTGTAGATATTTCCCTTCTCATTGTTTCTGTGATTTCTTATCTATCAACTCACATCGATTAAGTGCTTACTTTGTGCCAGGCATTGGGCTTGGCTCATGGGACAAAGAATGAAGCAATCTGATCAAAGAAAATGATGTCACCGTCACTTGTGAAACATTGTCACTATTGCATTAAAGCCATTATGTTCTAAGATCCTCAGGAAAAAAAATGCCCTTATTAAAATGGACTGATGAGCTATGTTGTGTCATGCGCCTGGACAACCTCGTTCTACATCTAATTTAAGAGCACCAAAAATATCATGGGGCTGAAAAAAAGATATTCAAATAAAATAAACATTACGCTTTTCTTTGGATTATTATCATAATCTATCAACCTGCAATTGTCATGCAGCATTTTATCAAAGCGCATTGCCTGCCAGGCTCAAAGACCAAAGCAGAGAGAACGTGGTGCTCTTCATATTTCATCCACTGGGAACTTGTAAAAGCTGGCCAATTGATTTGGAATGGGAGGTGGCACACGCACACATACAGGCATGACTCAAGTCAACTTGGTTTGGTACCGTCCATTATCATCAGCTACCATCAAGGCTAAATCAGAGCAAGTATAGAAATAGATCTAGAATAGACCACCCCAAAGAAATACATGTTTTTCAAAATATTGGTCTGGAACTGTGATTCCACTGACATGGAGACCCCCAGCCCAGTCTGGAAGACCTTTCGATTGATGTGTGGCAGGAACTATAGTCCTCGAGAGCTACCTGATGCACTGAGAAGCCAAGCGTCTTGCTTGTGGTCTCCCAGCCGGGATGCATCAGCAGCAAGATAGGAACTCAGGTCTTGCTAACTCTGATATCAGCCCCCCCGTCTTCTCCACTATGCTGTCTCTTACTCAGTTCTTACATGTTTTCTCTCTCCTTTTTCTCTCATAAAACCACAGAAATGTGAACGACCGGCGGCATTAAGGAGACCACCCTAGTTGGAGCCAAGACGACATGAGGTTTGATAGGCAAGGTGGGGCCAAATTATAGAGGGCCTTGAAAGCCAGGCAGAGGCGTTTTGACTTAGTGTGGCAGATACTAGGAAACCCTTACAGGTTCTTGGGAAGGGGCATGGCGTGAAGACATCCTTCTTGCAACAGTATAGATTGAAAGAAGGAGAGACGGGTTGGAAGCAGGCAGATAGATGGGAGGCTGTAAAAAAGGGCCTGCGTTAGTAGGGTGATAATGGAAATGAAAACAAAGGGGGACATTTTGAAGAAAAAAATTGAGGCAGCGTTAGAAAAGTCTGATTGATAATTAGAGCTGATATTTATATAGCACTCTATGGTTTACCAAATGCTTAACACACATTCTGCCATTTGGCCTTCACAACAGTTCTGTGAAGTAGGTACTGTAGCTGCTATTATCCCCAATATTCAGATAAAGAGATTGAGGTTCTTAGACATTAAGGGATTTGCTCGCGTTAACACAGCTAAGAAGCGTCATAGACAGGATTCAAATCACTCATAATATCCTAATCTGGAGCTGGAAGGTGACTTTGGAGGTCACCTAGTTCCACCTCCTCATTCTTCAGATGAAGAAACTGAGGCCTAGAGAAATGACATGACTTGTTCTAGGTGACACAAAGGATCCTAGACCTGCAGCTGGAAGGGGACTTTGGAGGTCACCTAGTTCCACCTCCTCATTCTTCAGATGAAGAAACTGAGGCCCAGAGAAATGACATGACTTGTTCTAGGTCACACAAAGGATCCTAGACCTGGAGCTGGAAAGGACTTTGGAGGTCACCTAGTTCAACCTCCTCATTCTTCAGATGAAGAAACTGAGGCCTAGAGAAATGACATGACTTGTTCTAGGTCACACAAAGGATCCTAGACCTGGAGCTGGAAAGGGACTTTGGAGGTCACCTAGTTCAACCTCCTCATTCTTCAGATGAAGAAACTGAGGCCCAGAGAAATGACATGACTTGTTCTAGGTCACACAAAGGATCCTAGACCTGGAGCTGGAAGGGGACTTTGGAGGTCACCTAGTTCACCCTCCTCATTCTTCAGATGAAGAAACCTACAAATGAAATGAAGTAACTTGTCAGAGGTCACACAGGTGACCTGTAAGGGAAATGGCAGAGCTGGAATTTGAACCTAAGTCTTCTGTCTCCAGCTTCACTCGCTCCTCCTTTCCCTCCACCACACTGCCTACACCTGACTCGGACTAATGCTTTGAGGTGATGCAGTATGGGCCTGTAGTCAGAAAGATCCATCTTCCTGAGGCCAAATCTGGCCTCAGATACTTCCTAGCTATGTGACCCTGGGCAAGTCACTTTACTCTGTTTGCCTCAGTTTCCTCATCTGTAAAATGAGCTGGAGAAGGAAATGGCAAACTGCCCCAGTATCTTTGCCAAGAAACCCCCAGACAGGGTCACAAAGAGTCAGACGCAAGTGAAATGACTGAACAACAACAATAATTCTCCCCTATAGCAAACTGGCTACTCTAGGGCAGTAGCATTACCTTCTGCAGTTTCAGAACTGTCTGAGTCTGATGAGGGAGGTAGTGTGATGTCGTCAGGTGGACAGGGGCCTCTGCTGAGATCTAGCTGGGCACAATAGCTCGAAGTTCTCAGAATCAGCACCATCTAGGTTAGCTCCTGATGCTAGGCAAGATCAAGGAAGCGATCACGGAGCACTTAGCCCCAAGAAAATCGATGTAGGCAAAGAAGTTACAGGAGCACTCTTTCGAACCACTTGTACCCCCACCTGCCCCCACGGACACTGAGGCAATAAGGGACTTGAAGAGATCTTGAGATCTGAACTTCATGTTGAGGCCAAACTGCATGACTGAGAGTCTCCTTATCTCTCAGACAAAAGGAAATAGTGCAGAGCTCTTCCAAAACTAGGCTCTCTCTTTCCTGGTCATGGTTTCTTGTTGAGATTCTCTCCAGTGCCCCTCTCTGTCAAGAACTTACTAAATAACCCTCTTCTGGTCAACTAGTAGACTTGTGGTTAGCCCTTGTGCTAATTCCTCTAACTTGGACCAAGTCACACTCATCTTGCCTCCCTATTCTCTCCAAGAGTTTCTTTGTCCATTTTCTTCTCTTTGTCCCATTTGGTTCACACGTTCAGGGTCCCAGAACACCTTCCCATCACTTCTAGATTGTCTGGCTTCACTGCTTCCTTGCCTACTGCCCAGCCAGGATGGCAGGATTTTGAAAGCTGACTTAATTCGATACTGTTTCTATTTCAGCCAGAGATGGATATTCTGAGACATATATATATGTGTATATATATATATATATATAATATATATATGTGTGTGTATATATATATATATATGGAAGGGCTTGCTTTATAGGAGGAAGAGACAGCAAAGAACAAGAGGGAGTAGTCAGAGAGGTAGGAGGAAAACCTGGAGATGACAGTTGTAGAAGCCAAGCCAATCCAAAAAGCCTTTTTGAAGCCCCTACCACATGCTACGCACTGTGGTAGGTGCTGGACAAACATCATCTTTCTCACCTTCACTGCTTTGCTGTGGGCTTCCTGAAATGGTTCTGGCCCTTAAATTGAAAAATTCTAGGTCTCAATACTCAAGGTGGAATATCAGAATCATTAGTGTTTCCATTAAATGGGGGGAAACTGTGGTATTGTCGAAGAAAGGCCAAACTGATCACAGACCCAAAAATTACGAATCCGATGACTCTTAGATTCTCTCTTTGGCTCTCACATGTTGGAGCATACTTCTCTTTGAACCACAAAATTATTCTATAAGCATTTTAACAGTGTCTCAACCATCTGTCTCGTGTCTAAGGACAAATGGTGGTAACTATTACATAATAATTCACAGCCTGTTGCGTTTTATTGCATATCAAGCAGATAAAAATAAATAGTGCAGATATTTTTAATAATCTTTTCCGTTATTGTTTAGCTCAATATATGAACCCCACTGTTTATTTAACACAGAAAGTAAATCTTGAGATCTGTAATATTGATACACTAGCCAAGAAACATGGCTATAAATAGAGTTGCCTTCAATCGTCAAGCCCTCTCCCACCTGACTTAGTTCTGAGGCCGATCATTGGCTAACTATGATGACTTTTCAAGATATGATCTCTCATGATAGTACAAAAGTTTTCCAAAGAAATAATTTTGTTGTGTTTTCCCCAACCCTCAGTTAGAAAAAGTACATTGGAAAGAACACTGATGTTAGAGCCAGGGGACCTGGGTTTTAATCCTGATTCTGTTACTGACTTCCTGTGTGACCTTGGCTGAACCTCCAGGCCTCAGGTTCCTCACCTATAAAACAAAGGAATTTGACTAGGTTCCATCCAGCTCTAAATCGATGGTCCAAAGTTGATTCCTTGTATACATTGTCTTAACGTTTATGGCATGCCTGAACTCAAGCTTCGGAATAATTGCAAAAGAAGGGCCTGGAAAATGTGTGTATCTCTGTTTGGCCATCTGTATGCATACACATCATCGGCTTTATACAAGACTGACTACGCCCATTGGAAAAAGTAGAACCATCTACACGTAGAGAGCATAATTGTTTCCTGAGAATGGCTCAAATACATAAGCTACTAGTATTATACAGAAAGGAATGCCTTTCCCTGAGCCTTCTGGAAGAAAATAGAATCTTAGCATTAGTCACTATCCCATCTAGAACAGCCGTGGCCTCATTTCATAGATCTCACATGCTATGCTGTTATATGATATGTTGTTAATCATTGACAACCCAGAACAAGACATATACTACTACCAAACGATGCTGAATCATTTCCTAGGAACTCCTCAGGTTTCAAAAAAGCTGTTAACTCTACTCCAGGGAATCCATTTAACAACAAAGGTTGGGCTCCCTCCTAGAAGAGGAGGCAAAGGGCCTGGAGGAACACCTCTTCCCTCTCTAGGTTATCAGGGAGAACAAACTCTCCTTTAAAAAAAAAAAGATGGAAGATTGGCTTCCATGTGAAACAAAAACAAAGGCTCTACAGACACAGAGGAGAATCTTGACCTGTGTCAGGAATTTGGAGGTTTGAGGAATGTAACACAGGGAAGAAGAAAGGGAAGAAGAAGGAGCAGAGAACACTGGGAGCTAAGTAATAGACGTGAGGCTCTTCCCAAAGAGGAAAGAGTCCTCCAAGGAGTAATGAGGTGAGCTAGAGGGGGAGACATTATCCAGGAAGGTTCAGAGAAAGAAGTAATGAGTAGTAGTGTTCAAATGCTCCCTGCCAAGGGGTATTAAAGAAGTTATTGTAGACCAGATAAAAAGAAAAGAGAGGCCTGCTCTCTTCCTGAGGTGTGTAGACGGAACTTGACAGTGAACTTCCAAGATCTGTCACACCTTAAGACTATTAGACACTTTGGGAGATTCAGGTGGGTAAAAATGAAGCTGCCAGAATGAATCTAAGCATTACTATGGATTATGGAGTCTTGGGCAAGTAACTAAAGACCTTCAGAACATGTTGGGGTGGGCAGGAGTGGGGGAATAGTTAATCACTGCTCCCTATGGAAAGCCAAAGTGTCACAAGAGAAAGGCAGATCGTAGAAGTGAATAGCTGAAGACCGTGTGTGCAAATGAAATTTGGATTTCTGGACCGGAGCTTAAAATATACTATCATGTGGGCAAACTGGCCTAAAGGCCTAAAGGGGCTATTACTGCATGCAGCATCTCTTCTAGAAGGGCAAGGCTAAGCATGTTCCATGGAATGGCAGCCTAGTGGGGCCAGGGCTCCAAGAATCACAGTATATGGAGCAGGAAGGGATGTTAGAGTTCATGAAGTCCAACTCCCTCATCTTACCAGTGAGAAAACAGAGGCACAGTGTGGTTAAGTGACTTGCCTAGGGTCACAAAAATAGTATCTAAGAGTAGATTTTAATCCAGGTCATACTGACTCCAAGGCGAGCACTCTTTCCACTGTACTGTGCTATATAACAAAGGATGAAATGGATGTGTTTGCCTGTAGTCTTGCAAATCTAATTTTAAAAAAGGCTTTAAACCAAGAAGGAATAAAACTATGACTGACCTAAGTATCAAAGGGAATAGCTCCAAAGTAGGAAGAACAGCGAGCAAGACATTCACAATTTCAGAAGAGAGAAAATCCAAGACAGGAGCCAGCAACAAAACCTGTCACCTCCAATGCCTATGCCCAAGTTATAAATAGCAAGCAAAGTGAACTAGGGATCCTACCTCAAGGAGGCCAATCTGACATCATCAGTATCACTAAGACTTGGTGGGATAGGCACCTTGACTAAATTACGGTTCTAGAAATGGTATAGCTTATTTAAAATGGATAAGATATGGGGCAGCTAGGTGGTACAGTGGATAAAGTGCTGGGCCTGGAGTCAGGAAGATGTGAATTCACATTTGGCCTCGGACACACCCAGGTATGACCCTGGGCAAGTCACTTCACCCTGTTTGCCTCAGTTTCCTCATCTATAAAATGATCTGGAGAAAGAAATAGCAAACCGCTCCAGAATTTTTGCCAAGAAAACCCCCAAAAGGGGTCACAAAGGGTCAGATACAACTGACAGCAGCAAGAAGAAGATAGGGAAGATGGGGGAGAGGCAGAGTACGTATCATTGTTTATTAAGAAAATCCACATATTAGGAAATCCAGGAAATGGTAGGTAGGAGGGAAAGCATGTTGAAGGGCCTTTAGGTGAAGACCAAGTGAGGCAGAGGCAGAAACAAGTGATATTATCATTAGTGTATCGACAGATATAGAGAAAAAATAGGGTCTCCTGGACATCATCCTCTGACATTTGCCAGAGCTCTCTCTCCTAAAAGGAGAGCAGGTAATCATTTCTTGATTTCATCCTTCAATTGTGGATCAGGACAAAACTGGTTGCTAGGTGAAAATGATGAGGACCTTGACAGAATATGTGATAGAGGAGGGAAAACCAGGCCTTAGTCTGATAGACCTTAGATATCCCATGGGCTAAGATTCTATAGGGGAAGAAAAAGAAGGGAAGCGTTCGATTATGAAATGCTAAAAACCCAAAGAGAAACAATTCCAGGGAGGAAGAAAATGAGAAGTTGTCTAAAGGAAGTGATATGAATGTGCAGGAAACTCAACTGCGCCATTGTATTGTTCAAGATTTTTGTGTTCGATTTTATTTTGTGTGACTGGGTCTCCCTGTCTGTCCCAGAGACATCCAGAAACCATTCACTGCCTGATCTCACTCCTAATTGACAAGGAAACTTGGAGTTGCTCTGTTTCCCACCAGGATTGGTTCACCAGTCCTGTAGGCAGACTGGTGGTCCCCCACACCCTCTTGGGGGCTCATACTGGTGTCAGATTTATTGTGACACACAATCAGCTTTAGCCCTATTACAACTCAGAGCACCCGAGCTCAAGCAATCCACTGGCTTAAGGGATTACAGATATTTGCCATCATGCTTTGGAATTTGTCTATGATGTTCCTGGGAGTTTGCATTTTGGGAGCTTTTTCAAGAGATGATTGGTGGATTCTTTCAATTTCTATTTTACACTCTGGTTCTAGGATATCAGGGTAGTTTTCCTTGATAAATTCTTGAAAGATGATGTCTAGGTTATTTTGTTTTGGTTTGGTTTTTTTTTTTTTTTTGGTCATGGCTTTCAGGCAGTTCAATAATTCTTAAATTATCTCTCCAATCTATTTTCTATTTTCTATTGTTTTTTCCAATGATACATTTCACATTTTCTTGTATTTTTTCATTCTTTTGATTTTGTTTGATTGTTTCTTGATGTCTCCTGGAGTCATTAGCTTCTAGTTACTCATTTCTAATTTTTAAGGAATTGTTTTCTGTAGTGAGCTTTTATACCTCTTTTTCCATTTGACCAATTTTACTTCTTAAGGAGTTCTTTTCGTCAGTGAATTTTGTACCTCTTTTTCCATGTGACCAATTCTGCTTTTTAAGGAGTTCTTCCCTAAAATGGATTTTTGTGCCTCTTTTACCACTGGCCTATTCTGTTTTTTAAGGTGTTATTTTCATCAGTATTTTTTGTGCCTCCTTTACCAAGCTGTTAACTCTTTTTTCATGATTTTCTTGCATCACTTACATCACTCTCATTTCTTTTCCCAGTTTTAATTCTACTTCTCTTATTTGATTTTGAAAATCCTTTTTGAGTACTTCCAGGAATTCTTTTTGGACCTGAGAGCAATTCACATTTTTCTTTGAGGCTTCGGATAGAGCAGTTTTGACTTTGTTGTATTTTTCTGAGTGTGTGTTTTGATCTTCCCTGTCACCATAGTAACTTTCTATGGTCAAGTGCTGTTTTTGTTGTTTGCTCATTGTTTCCCAGCCTATTTCTTGACTTTGAACTTTTTGTTATAGTTGAGCTTTGCTCCTGGGGTGGAGGGAGTACTATCCCAAACTTCAGATTTTTTGTGCTGCTGTTTTCAGAGTGAGTTCTGGGGGTCTGTAAGTTTTCAGTTCTTCCAAGGTGGTATGATCTAAGGAGAGGTGTGGTCACTGCTCTCCTGACATGTGCTCTGGTCTGTGAGCAACTACAAGCTCTTTTTTCCCCCCTTAGATCTGTCACCAGGGTCTCCGCTACCCTGAGGTCACAAATTTTATTGTGCTAGTGCTCCCCTCGGACTGCAACTGGGATCTGCACAAATGGGCGATGCAATAGAGCCCTGCACCCAGGAACAGTGAGAGGTCCCCTGTAATCTCCTTCTGACTAGTTGTCTGTCTCCCTTCCCACCTGTGGGCCGAGGGTTCCAGAAGCTGCCTCCACTAATTCAGTGCCCGCAAGGCCTGCTGCTAGCTTGCCAGGGCACAGCCTTTCTTCCACTTTTGCCCCCAGCAAGGCAGACATTTCTTGGCAACCTTCTAAGTTGTCTTGGACTGGAAAACTGTTTCACTTCATCCTTTAATTTGTTCTGCTCCTCCAGAATTTATTTGAAGGCATTATTTTAAAGTTGTTTGGAGGGGACTTTTGGGAGAGCTGAGACTAGTGCTTGCCTTTATTCCAGCATCTTGGCTCCACCTCCTGAAGACATTTTTTAAAGACCACATAATTCTGCAAACAAGAGCTATTTGTGGGCCAGCAGTGAACAGAGACAACTAATCTACTCTATCATGGAGTCTTTTCTTTACATTCTCTCGATAACATTCCAAGACAGCCAGAAGTAATCATGAATGACTTTGAAAAGGGGACAGCATGCATGTTGATTCTAGAATTTTACACCTGAATAAATGATTTCTTTTATTTGGACATTGTAGCAAAAGAAAAATATTGATAAGAATCATTAGTATAGTTTTTATTAAATAAGGTCAAGCATATTTTTAATCATATAAGGCAAATATATTTGAGATTAGAAACTTAAATTACATTTCATTTTTTCATATGCAGAATAAAAGAGAGGCCAAGAGAATAACCACCTTCAGGATTTGACGGGAGAGAGTGGTCCAGACTTGTGATTTCATTAGTGGGGAGAAGCCTGATTGTGGAAACTGCCTTTATCACTGTTGACTGCAACTTGTGTGTAATTTATAGATCAGACTATGACCAGAGAAATTATCTAGTCCAACCTGTCTCATTTTAGAGATGAGGAAATTGAGGCCTACAGAGATTGAGTGACTTACCCAAGGTCACACAGGTAGTGAGTGGCAAGGCTGTGATTTAAACCCAGGTCCTCTGAGTCCAAATCCAGTACCTTTCCACTGAATGTTTATTAGAGAGAGCTGTCTGAGAAACTTAAGGGTAAAGCAATTTGGTCACAATCTACAACTAGAGTACGTGAAAAGCAGAACTTAAACCTAGGTGGGTCCTACTCCAAGGCTGACCCTCTGTCTCTTACGCCAGGCTGCCCCTCACCTTCAGGGATATCAATCAAAATGGAGAGTTTCTTCTAAATATTCCTGAATCCTTGAGATAAGGACTTTGAAGACTTGAGAAAAATTGCTTGTCTTTCACAGCTAAAGTCATTAAATGTCACTATATTCAGAATATTAGAGGAAGGATTACCCAGAGGTTTGTAAAGAGTTATGGAGGAGGTCCTCACTTTAGAAAGGTGGGGGACTGTTTGGACAGAATGTTGTATACATTATTAGACGCAGTTACTAGATAGGCTATTTTTGCTTGTGTTTCTTTGTTTTTCAAGGGAGCATTTAATATGTCTTTTCCCCAAAGTGACAGTGATATAATAGCAAAAGGTATCAGTAAAATGTATTTTATATAAAGAAAGAAAACCTAGGGTCATCTCTACTGTCCAATGAAGCATTTGAAATAGGCCCTTAGTGGAGACCTGGCAAACATATGTACTTCCAGTAGAAGAGAAGTTCCTTGAGGGAAGAACTGTGTTGTTTTGGCTTTGTAACCTCGGCATCTAGCACAGTGCCATGCAAGCAGTGGGTGCTTAATAAATGTTGAATTGAAAGAGAAAGAGTTGGCACAGCTTGGGACAGTGGAAAGAGAGTTAGATTTTCTCTCGGAATGTTAATTCAATCTTCAGTGTTTTCACTTATTACCTGGGTGACGTTTGCTAAGTGCCTTCCCCTCTCTGGTCCTCATTTTCCTCCTGTGTAAAATGGAGGGTGGGGGTGGGCCAGACGACCTTTCACATGCTCTCCAGCCCCCCAGCTCTCCATCTTGGAGCCTGTGAACAATTTGAAGAACCAGAGCTCATGAGTTTCTTAGTCTTCTACCAGGCACCCTTCTAGCACTTACTTAAGGACACGCACACATATACACATACATACACACATTCAAGGTCACATATATACATACTCAAGGACACACATACATATATATGCATGCATGTCATGTGTACATGTATACATACACACTCAAGGAGACACATGTACACACATAAACATATTCAAGGACATATATATATATATATACACACACACTTAAGGTGCCACCCATCTATACATTCATACATGTTCATAAGCATATATATACATGCACACTCAAGGACACATACACACACACACACACACACACACACTCACACACTCACACCCTTCATGGGCCATTCTGTTTGTGTCTGTGGCAGGATCTGTAACTCCAGCCAGAACCCAAAGCTTCTCTATTCCATATGTACCAGACCCCTTTAAGAGTTTATTTCTTCTTGATCCCAGCACTTTAAGACTCTAAAAGGAGATTCAGGAAAATCGTTTCTTCAAAGGCAGGCTTGTTTGATCCCACTTTTCTACATTTAAGTAAACAAAGTTCTCAGGGTGACTGAGAACTCCAAATATGCAGGCTTGTGTTAGAGCATCAGACTACTTGTTAAGCCAAGAACAGAATGTTTCCAAGAGTTCTGTATGTCCTATCAACCCAAAGAAAACAAAGCTGATTCTAGACATGTGACTTTTCTGAAGTGGCTGACCAGCTTCTGAGGGACGACGTAGCTAGCATTTCACCCTCAAAATAGCATATTACAACTGACATAGCAGCCGGCACAACCATCCCGTGCCCTGAGCAGGGCTGGGATTATTATCCTCATTTTACAGATGAGGAAATTGAGGCTCAGCAAGCTTGGGGTTTGGTCAAGGTCATAGATCTAAGGCAAGAACCCCGACACCTTCAGAATCCTCCTCCAGGTCCAGCGCCACTATGAGATGTGTCACAAGTATGTTAGGGTTATATAGGGTTATAATACATAGGACGCCAATTCACATTTGTGTATCCATTTCAAATGGGACGTAGAAGATTCAGTGGCACCCTATTACCTCTAGATTCCCACAGTGGAGAAAGGGAACATAACTTTTCCAAGGTCATCAGCTAATTAGGAGGAGAGCAGGGGATCAAGCTCTGGCTTCCTGACCAGTACACTTTGTGCTATATCAGGCTGCATTTCCTAAGAGCTCCCAGATTTCTCAAGTCATCTTCCTGACCCCTTAATGAGTGTATTCCCCAAAGGTCTGTCCTAGGCCCTTCTCTTTTCTCCTAATAGAGGAAGTGGAAGTGGTACCACAGTGGCTTCTGGACCTGGAGTCAGGAAGACCTGAGTTCAAATTTAACCTCAGATACTACCTGTGTGACCCTGGGCAAGCCACTTAACCTCTGTCTGCCTCAGTTTCCTAAAGTGTAAAATGGGGATAATAATAAAAAGCACCTACTTCAGGATCAAATGGGATAACATTTGTAAAGTGCTATGCAAATCTGAAAACATTTTATATTTATAATGTGCTACCCTGGCCTCTCACTGCCTGAAGACCAAATGTGTTAGATTGCACTCCTCCCCCTGGGTTCTCTGGTACCTTTAAGGGGATTGGGGGTGGGGTAGGCCCTCTGCAAATGGTTCCAGCTCCCACCAGTGGTATTCCCTCAACTGTAGAGGTTGGATTACCTGTATCCCAGTTCCAGTTGGCCACTAACAGTAAGATTAGTTTTTATACCAAAATATTGACTTCCAAAGCTATAATCATGAATGTACAAATTTATTCCTCCAACATGTGGGAGGCATAATCCTCCTCTCCCCTGCACCACCCTAATCTCTGCGGAGCAGAAGAGTTTTAGTCCATAGTTCAGCTCCGTTCTTTCCTGCCCATCATAGTCTCAATTCCAAATTCAAAACCTCCATCAGGCTCAAGTCCAAGGCACCCTGGCTTCTCAGGGCTTCCATGCCAGGCTAGCAGCACCCTCCCACCTGCAATCCTACCTCCATGGTTGCTATGGCTCAGGCTCGCAGTCCTGTGGGCATCATCTGCAGCACCTAAAACCGGAGAAAACAACACAGAACAGAAACAAACACCCCAAGACCCACATTGCTCTGAGCTGGAATGAAAGAGAGAGAGCCGGGGAAGGAGAGTCTTCCCCTGTCATCGGTTCAGTTCCTGGGGTCCACACTAGGCACAGCAGATAAGAAAAGCTGAAAAGAGCATGGCAAAGGACACAGCAGTTCTGTGTTAGAAACTCTAGACACACACCAAAGGCCCTTCAAAGACACGTCCATGTTAATTGAACTAAGCATGCCCAGACTAGCCTGAGTTAAGGATACATATATAGATAGATGTAGATATATTGTAGCTTTTTGCCTAATGGTTCCCCCATTCGAATGTAAACTCCTTGAGGCCTTTCTTTGTAGCCACAGTGCTTAGCCCAATGTCAGGCACATAGTAAGAGATTAGTAAATGCTTGCAGCCTGACTCAATGACCATCCATCATTCCTAGTGCTGCCAGAATAATCATTCCTCCAAATAGATGTGTGCATGTCCTCTTCTCAGAAATCTTCAGTGGCTGCCTACTGCCTGCCAAGTCCAGTTCTGTCTCTTTCGTGTGTAACCTGAGCCCCAAAGCCCATTGGTGCATGTGGGGCACACCTCATATTACATGTGTGACATCCAAGGTCCTCCCCAGTTTGATGCCACCCTACCTTTCATATTTCATGCCTCCCTGCACTAAATGCTTCAGCCAAACTGGACAAGTCTTTACTTTACTTTCCAGTCACCATGCCTTTGTTAAATCTATTTTCTATGCTTGACATGCCCCTCTCTTCTGTCCTTTTTAGCTAGTGGATTCAAAGCCATCCCCCAAAGCCCAGCTGCCCTATCACTTCTTCCAGGAAGCCTATTTTGGTCTCCCTCTCTCCACCCCACCCTCCAGTATAACTGGAATAAATTATTTCCCACAGGCTTATTATCTTGGGGTTTTTTTCAGCACCCATTCCCATTTGACTATAATATATGGCAGATATTTTTTAAAGGACACCAGCCTTAAAAACACTGGCCCTCCTAATCATTCATCAAAAAGCTGTTCATTCATTTAGCCATTTTTTTTTTTTTTTGGTGAGGCAATTGGGGTTAAGTGACTTGCCCAGAGTCACACAGCTAGTGAGTGTTATGTGTCTGAGGCCAGATTTGAACTCAGGTCCTCCTGACTCCAGGGCCAGGTGCGCTACCCACTGCACCACCTAGCTGCCCCCATTATTTAGTCTTGTCCGACTCTTTGTGACCCCATGGACCATACATGCCAGGCCCTTCTATCCTCCGCTAATCTTCCAAAGTCCATCCAAGCTTATGTCTGTTGCTTCCGTGACATTCTCTATCCATCTCATCCTCTGGCATCCCTTTCAATCTTTACCACCATCAGGGTCTTTTCCAATGAGTATGTGGCCAAAGTATGTAGGATGACACAGTCACATCTGCGGCATCAGCAGAAATCTCTCCCTCCATCACTGCCTGACACCTACCTCAAGGAGTGATCTGGGAGAGGAATTCTCCAGACCTTTATAGGACTGTGTGACCAAGGTTTGGGCTTTTCTGTGATGACTCAAGAAATGCAAAAGAATACCTTTTATCAGCAGGAGAGAGCTAAACCCTGGGCCTGTTGTCAAGATTAGTCAGACTACTGAAGGCACCTGGAGCTTGAGTGGGAGCTATGCAAATCCTGGTTGAAGCTAAAGCCACTCTCTTATCTCAGCCCTGCCAGCCTAGGAATATTGATGTATCAAAGGCTTTGTTTCAAGCAGTCGCACATGTTCCAGACTGAATCGATGGTTTGGTCATTCCTTCACATGTCTGCAGGGATTGTAGACTTGCAGGGCTAGGCCATCTTTAAATACCATCCCAGGTATTGTGGGTTCCCCTCACCACTGTTCCTTCTCAATGACCTTTTGTAATTCCATGCAAAAATCGCCTCTTTGATTCAGAAGCAACCAGTCCTATTCCAGAGGCACAACAGGAGGGCTATTGCTAGAAAGGCGGTACGGGTTAATTCAACAAACATTTATTGAGCACCCACTGTGTGCCTGTGTGCTAGGCACCATGCTGGACACTGAGGACAAAAAGATAAAAAGGGAAATAGTCCCTACTGTCAAGGGGCTTCTATTCTACAGTTAAGGTAGCATGGGCATTCTGAGACTTCAAAAGTATGGTGGCTAGGACCCTTTTACTTCTGGAAGTGGCGGGGATTTGGGGTCAACAAGAATTTATCAAGTACTTGGATTAGATCCAAATAAGGGTGCAGTGAGAGATAAGACAAAAAAACTAAGCTGGAGTCAGATCAAAACAGGTCTTGAATACCAGGCTAATGAGTGGCAGCGTGTGGGGCAGGCTAGAGATATGGAGGCTGGTTGGGAGGCTATTGTATTTTTCAAGTAGAGGCTGAGAGAAAAGCTTGGAAGAGGAGGCTTCAATCCATGGCCAATCAAGATGGTAATAGACAAAGATGGTAATAGAAGGAAATTCATCAGAGCTGGAGGGCTGTGAGAAGACAGGCACGCATCAGTGGGGATGTGAATTAGTCCAACCAATTCACTGGAAGCCAGTTTGGAATTATAGGGGGAAAGCCCCTAGACCCAGAAACCTTGCTGTTGGGTATGTACCCCAAGGAGGTCAAGGAAAGAATGAAATATACCACATACCAAAATATGCTGCCCAGTACTTTTGCTGATAACAAAACAAAAACAAAAAAGGGAAATAACTAGAAATGAAATGGGTGTCTATCACCTAGAAAATGGTAGGACAAATTACGGTATGTGAATGTAATGGAATATTATTGTGGGATAAGAAATGAGGAATAGGAGGGATTCAGAGAAACATGGCAAGATTCCTGTGAACTTATGCAGAGCAAAGTAAACACAATGAGTAGAACAATAAATCCACTAAGGTAAACACAAACAACAACAAACCTGCCAAAAGGAGATGAATCGCAATGGCCCTTCTTGGTTCCAAGAGCAGAGACCAAGGCACACTTTGTTCCTCTTGGTAGCGAGGTGGGGGACTCTGGCTACAGAATGCTGTGTGAACTAGAGGCCCAAATCAATGTTTGGGCACTTTGGCTTACTCCTTTTTCCTTGTTACCGGGAAGAGTTCCATGGGAGGAGAGCATGTTGTATAATGACTGTAGTGCATAAAACCAAAGTAACAGAAAAGCTGCTTTTTGAGAAAAAGCTCAGTGTAGCAGTAGTCATCATCATTGTCTTGGTCGTAGTAGTAATAGCTGTAGACAAAGTAGTAGTAAACAGCAAGCACTTATATAGTGCTTTACGGTTTGCAAAGTGCTCTGCAGATATTATCTCATTTGATCCTCATGACAACCCTGGTGGGTAAGTGCTGTTATTATGCCCATTTTACAGATGAGGAAACTGAGGCAGGCAGCAGTTAAGTGACTGTCCAGGGTCACACAGCTAGTGTCTGAGGCCAGATTTTCACTCAACTCTTCCTGACTCCAGGCCTCTCTCTCTATCCACTGGGCCCCCTAAATGTAATCTCGAAAACAAAGGCCCATCTTCTTAATGCCAACATCCCACTAGTGCTATTGAATGACTTCAAGTCAGGGAACGAGTGTCTCCAAATAATTGAAAATGATGATCCTTCAGAGCTGATGGAGAGATTCATGGTAACTTGTGAGTGAGCTGCAGCCCATCACGAACCAGGAATGATTAGGGAAGACGAAGCATACTATCTACCTCCCGACAGAGAGGTGATTGACTCCAAATGCTCCTACGAGATACACATTTTTGGACACAGCTAGAGTGGAAATTTCTTTGGTTTGGCTACATATAGAGGTTTCAAGAATTTTAAATGGGAAGTGGGGGGAGGAAGGAAGAGGAGGGAAAGAAAATAAATGCTTGTCCATTGAAAACAAGTTAAATTTAAAGTTACATTTTAAAAAGATGTAACGTAAAAGCTATCCTCAAAGAAACATATTTGAAAGAGGTTAGCTGGTCACTGAGACAAGAATAAGGGATAAGCAATGGTCAGCCCATGTGTTCCACCGATGGCCTCTCAATCTTAGGAGAAAGCAGACTGGGTGGAGCCCCTGGGGTGACCTTGAGGGAGGACAAGAATGAGGGTCACACAGGATGGGCTGCAATCTGCATTGTTGGAGGGAATGCTCACAGAGACAGGATAGCAGATCCATTGGAACACTTGAATAAATACAAGATGTCTCTGTTGCAACATCACTACCTGCAATGGGAGGTAGCTAGGCAGTGCTGCAGTGGATAGAGCGCTAAGCCTGAAGTCAGGAAGATCTGAGCACAAATCTAGCTTTAGCCACTCAGTAGCTGTGTGACCTTAGGCAAGTCACTTAACCTCTGTCAGCCTCAGTCTCATCATCTGTAAAATGGACACAACAGTAGCACCTAACTCTCAGGGTTACTGTGAGGATCAAACGAGATAATATTTGTAAAGCTCTTTGCAATCCTGAAAGCACTCTATAAATGTTAGCTATTATATTGTCATGTTGGTCTATACTACATTCATTTATTTATTCAATAAACATTTATTAAGCACCTACTATGTGCCAGGCACTGTGCTAAGCACTACAGATAGAAAAAGAAGCAAAAGACAGTCCCTGTCCTCAAAGAGCTTACAATCTAATGGGAGAGACAACATGCAAACAAATATATACAAAGCAAGCAGGATAGATAGGAAATAATTAGCAGAGGGAAGGGGCTGGGATTAAGAGGGGTGGGGAAGGCTTCCTGTGGAAGGTGAGATTATAAATGGGACTCAAAGGAAGCCAGGGAGGTAAGCAGTCAGAGCAGAGGAGGGAGAGCGTTCCAGACATTAGACTGCAATATTTTAGATGGTTTTATGACTTTATGAAGCCACATCATACTTTGTAAAGTTCTTTTGGAGACCTCCCAAGTAGCCCAGGAAGTGCAGACAAAGCCTAGTCAATACCTCCCTGTGCTTTGCTCCCTAGCAATGCTATCTGGAAGGCATCCACAGACCCCAGATCGAGCGTCTTTACTCACTTCTGCCAAAGCACAGAAAACTTTTCGAACCTTCCAAATAAAGAGACTGGGTTTTTTTTTTAAATCCTCAAAGTAACATTCTTCCCTGCCTTAGACCCTGAATAAGAACACAAAAATAGTATGGAGTCCTGCTGTCTCACTTTATCTGATGTCAAAATTTGAGTGAAACTTTTCATGTTTGCTCTCTTGTGTCCAAAATAAAACAATAAAATAAAATAAAATAAAACGCAAAGGCAGGAAACGTGTCTGTATTGTACAGCAGTGCCCTGGCTGCCCAATGCCCAGAGAAAAAAAGAATGACCTTTATATGAAAAGCCTCCCTGAAATCTTTGACTTCTTAGCTGGTGGGGGGGAGGGGGGGAGGCCGGGTTCAGAGAAGGAGCTGTAGGGCAGGGACTCTGTGCCTGGTGCTCTCATAGCAAACCCAAATCTAGCATTGCTGAGAGCTTGCTTAGAAATGGCTCTTTGGGCCCTTTCCCGCTGCCTTCCCCTTTTGCCTATTTTTGTTATCATTGAGATAAAGGTGAAATACGTAATGAGTCCAGTGAGACCCGGGACCTGGGTTCTAGTGTCACCTCAGCCCCTAATTCAAGTCATTTCCCTTCTTGTGTTCTTGGAAGGCAATAACAGAGGCATGAAGTCCAGAAACCAGGTAGTGATGTTTCCATTGTAACTATGGCCCCGTTTGAACCCCATGGGATTATATATTGAGAGCTAGAAGGGGTCATAGAGATCATACAGTCTGACTCCCTCATTTGACAGAGGAGGAAACTGAGGCCCAGAGTGGTTCAAATCCCTTGGCCAAGGTCATGGAAAATGGTAGAAGGGCAGGGCTGAGATTCAAACTCAGCTCCTTGGATGGTGCCGCTCAGTACTGGGTGCTGCATTTTTAAGACAGACAGATGAGTATTGAGGATGGTGAAGGGCTTGGAGTTCAGACTACATACCAACTAGCTGAAGGATCTGGGGTGGTTTAGCCCAGAGAAGAGAGGCCTTGGGGAGGGGCGGGTTGTTGTCTTTAAGCATCTGTCCCTTGGAAGAGAGACTAGCCTTGTTCTGTCTGGGCCCAGATGGCAGAACCAGAGCAGTGGGAGAACAGTCAGAGACAAGTTTAGGCTCGAGGTCAGGAAGAGCTTCCGAACAATGAAAGCTGTTCCAAAGTGGGCTTCAAAGCCAGATGACTACTCTATAAGAAGCAGCTGGGGGCGCTACAGTGGATAGAGTGTAGGCCTGGAGTCAGGAAGACCTGAGTTCAAATACAGCCTCAGACACTTATTAGCTGTATGACTCTGGGCAAATCACTTCTCCCTATTTGCCTCAGTTTCCTCATCCGTAAAATGAGCTGGAGAAGGAAATGACAAACCATTCCAGTATCTTTGCCAAGAAAACCCCAAAAGGGGTCACGACGACTAGGACACAATTGAAAAACAACTAAACAGCAGTGGCAGCATCTACCTCACAAAGTTGTCGTGCAGATCAAATGAGATAATATTTGTCAAGCACTTAGCAGAGTGCCTGGCACATAGTAGGCACCACATATATGCTTATTCCCTTCTCCCTTCCCATAAGTCACACAGAGTGGATTTCTTTTCAGGTATAGGTTGGGCTGTTTGGCCTCTGACATCCCGTACATCTCTGAGGTCCTGGGATCCCATAATTCTCTTGGCCTCTGTTTCCTCCTTTGTAAAAGAAAGGGCTTGACCTAGGTGGGCCACAATTTCCTTTCCATTCTGAGATTCTATGGCTGTGGTATCAGGATACAGTCATTTCGAGGGTCCCTCCAGAAAAGGAAAATCAAGAGTAAACAAAAGAAGCCCTCAGCCCCGTTTTCAGCATGTGGCACCTTGCTCTGTTTATCCTCTGTGAGGGTCACCCATCATTATGTCCTCAGCCATCCGGTCTGGGTTCTCAGTTCAGTCAGTTCCTGCTTCCTGAAGATTTTGTCCCACTGAGTATTGGGCCCCCCTCGATCAGCCGTCCTTTCTATTTTGGGCCACTGCGTCCCGTCCTGTTGTTGAAAAATTGTTCTTCGCATGCTCCTAACTGACCCGGTGTCTCTGGCGACAGACGGCTCAGGCTGTGGGGGCAGCTCCATGGGCCACTCAAGAGATCCGGGAACCATACCATGGGAGGAAAAAAAAAAGAGGCAGATGCCTTCTGGGCAGCTGCCCAGGAGAGGCTGGCGTGCTCTCCAAATGGTTAACTACTGCTGCACTGTTTACCAGTCTTTGCACCAAATGATTCAGTCCCCATGGGCTAATGATCTTTTTTTTTTTTTAAAGGAAAACACTATGCTGTCTTAAAGAAAGATGACGCTACTGACCCACTGGTAGATAAGGATGTATTCTACCCTGGTTTATTCACTTACTCATTCAAAAAACATTTACTAAACACCTACAATATACAAATCAATTCAACAAGCATTTCTTAGATGCCTACTGTGTGCTAGGTTCTGTGCTGGGCGCCGAGCACACAGAGAGAAAAGCAAACTAGTCCCCACCCTCAAGGAGCTTATGGTCCACAGTGGGGAAAGAGGCAGAGGTAAGAAAGGAGAATATTTCAGGTGTAGGGGTGTGATAGGAGTTATATCTACCAGGGTCTCTCAATTATGCCCCCCAGAATTAGCTAGACTAATTCTTTTCTATAAATGGTATTGAAACTGTCCTTAAGACTTAATTGGCTCAGGAGACTAACGGTTCTAGCATTTGAAGTCTCTTCCTGGAAAAAGCTAAGAGTCACCCCGATGCTTAGCTGACACACTGCCAGGGCGATGCCCTCAGCTCAGTCATCCCTGAGTCCTTCATGAATAGCCTTCCCCCTCTATGGCTAAGGAAGTCTTTTTGTCAGCTATCGGCTTTTCACGTCAATATTGAACCCAAACTACCAGGAGACAGGCTTGTCCTACAAGAGGGTGGCACAGCCTGAGCCAAAGCAAAGAGGCAGAGGCTGGCATGGCAAGAATGCAGAACAGCAGGTAGGGCGATTTGGCTGGAATGGCCCATAGAAGAGCACTAGAACTAGCCCACGGAGCCATGTCGATGGCCTAATGAGACCATGACCTGATGCTTGTTGGAAATCTCACAAAACAGACTGATGGAGGGAATGGTTGTTTTCTTTGGTGTCCACTTTAGAGGTTAGATATGTCCCCCTAAATCCAGATCTCATTTACTTTCCCATCAGAGCTTTGTCACCCAGGAATTTTTCTAATTTTTTTTGAAGTACTATACTGACCCTCCATCCCCAACCAGCCCCCACTGCCTGCAGGCCAGCTAACTTAGATTTTGCCCTTCCCCCAGGGGTCTCTGGTATCTGTAAAGGGGCTGAGAGGTGTTTAGGCTCTCTGTCATTGGCTCCAGCCCCCGCAAGTATAGGGGATTCCCCGCACCCCAATTCCACTTAGCCATTAGTTTTTACACAGAAATACTTACTTCAGAACATATAATCACAAGTGTATAAATCTCTCCCCCAACTCGTGGAATGCATCATCCTCTTCCCCTGCACTAACTCTTTCATTCTCAGGGAGGAGAAGAGGATTAAGTTCATAGCTTAGTTTGATTTCCACACGACATAGTTCTTGTTCCAAGTCCAAAGCCCCGCCTCAGGCTCATGTCCCAGGCACTATGGCTTCTCAGGGCTTCCATGCTGGGCTGGCCACACCATCTACCTGCAGTTCTGGCTCCAACATCCCCACGGCTCAAACTCCCAAATCCCATGAGGATCACCTCTGGCACCTGAAACTGAGCAGGGCAAATACACAGAATAGAAAGAAATACCCAAGTCCCATGGTAGGGGTGGGGGAGAGGGAGAGCAGGGGAAGAAATGTCCTTTTCCGGTTCAGATAATGGCAGAGACCTTCACCGTCTGGACAGAACTGATGAGAGAACAGCCAAAAGAGCTGCAAAAAAGAGCAAATCCTGGCTGCCACCACCGCCACTGCGGCTGCCACAAGCCATCAATTCAGTCTCACCAGTTTAAAAGTTGCAGGCAGCCAATCAAAGGAGTTACCGCCACCCCCATGTTGGTTGTTGTTCGTTCTTTGTTTTTCCGAAGAGACCGGTGGCATCACAGATGATGTCTTGACTTGAATTGGATTTGAGTGAGGTAGAGTTGCGTTAAGTTGTGAGCCTCACTCTCTCTTCCTGAGTCATCGAAGTTCAGTGGCAGGACAAAAGTCCAGACCACTGGCAGTGGCCCGGGATGCAGGGGATGACCTTGGTGTCTTCCATGTCTGACCAAGCTCTAGGCACTCCACAGAGCTTGCTACAGGCACCTTCATGGCTGTTAGAACAAATTGCTTTCATCTTCCATTCCACTTGGAGAAAGTCTTCACCTGCTTGGGGTGGACACCTCCTGAACTCATGCATGGGTGTGAGGCCTCTAGGTTGCCCTCCACCTGGGTTAGCCCGTCTGCTGAGACTGTTCTATAGGGGTGTGGTCACCGTGCAGGCTCCAGCTTCTTGGAGCCACAGGTGAGAGCTGGGTGACAGATGGACACCAAGCCCTCAGCACAGGGTGCTGTCCTTCCCGAACACCCCATTCACCCAATACACTGGCCTCCACTACTAGTAGGGGGTGCAGGACTCCATGGTATTTGGACCACTCGACACATCTTGGATGGGTTGTGAAATGTAGCACTGGAGAAAATACCCTACCAGTAATGATTAATTTGGATAGCCCCATTTCAGCCTGTACTGCCTCCTGTGGTAATGAGTTTCATAAGTTTAATTATCCGTCATACACAACGTATGTAATGTAACGTGGTAATGGGTTTCATAAGTTTAATTATCCATCGTGCATAGTATGTGCAATGCTAGGCTTGGCATCCCAATGACTTGGGTTCAAATGCAGTGATTCAGGCATTTCCCTCGGGCTTCTCTCCGAAGTGGGACAGATGGGTTGGAATAGGAGGGTGTTCCCTATCTTTGGAGCACACCGAAGAATCAATATCCTTGAAGATCCTGTTCCCCCAGCATCCGCAGCAAAGGTGGCAGGTTAAATCCCTCTTTATCCTTGGTGTGCCAGGCTCACATCATTCACCTGCCTGGCTGTGTGCTGCTTTTGAGGGGAGACGACCCTTTTGAGGCTTGAACACCATTAAGCAATTTAAGAGTAAGTGTTCAGTTAATCTCATGCTTCTTTCAAAATGAAAAAAATTCTAGACTTTTTTCCCACCTTCTTTGTGATGGCATTCACTTTCAGTCTGGGGATATGTAATGCTAGCAGCGGGGGAAAAAGAGCTAGCTCCAGGACGACTGTGGCTCAAATAGCAAGAAAGGGCATCAGATCAGTAATAGTCTTGACTCATTTCAGTTCTAGAAGCCTTAGTCCAGACAGAAGGTTGATGTGAGTAATGGTGGCTCTGTCCTGTAGTGGGAAGAAGTTACTCCCTGCTGGGTCCAAGTTACTCAGGGCCATGGGCAAGAAGAGTCTACAGTAATTATCTCTACCAATGGGACAAGTTAACCTTCCTTCATCTAGTAGCATAAGCCACCTTAAAAGAAAATCAAGGAGGATAATTTCCAAGGAAAACAGAAATTGCTCAGGGCCCCATTCTTCTTTCCTTTTCCACGTACAGAGATAGAGGAAACATGGCAGAGTAGACAATGGTTGGGGCTCAGAGTCAGGAAGACCCAGGGTTCAAATCCGGCTTTTGATAGTTTCTAGCTGTATGATTCTCAGCAAGCTATTTAATCTTCCCTGAGAGCCTCAATTTGCTTATCAGTAAAGTGGGTATAACCAATGCACACAGAATCATCATTAGGCCTGGGAGAGTAGTGGTGGACCAGGGCACCCCTCCTCTCCCTCTATACTAAAGGGGACCCTCTCAGCTCTGACTGGGATCTGGCCTGGGGAAGCCTGGCCGTTAAACGGAAGGGTCTGGCTCCTTCTCATTTTCTCTATTTACACCTCCAACACCAGCGCCCCAGAGAAAATTGCTTAAAACAGGATTAGTTCATGTCTAGAGTCTCACCAAAACAAGGAGAGGGAGAATAGAAAGTTATAGGATAGCTGCTTATTTCTGCCACACAGAAGAAATGCTTAACACAAAATATTCCAAAGCATGCATTAACCAAGATTTAAACAAGTAGGATTAATAAGAAATAAATGCTGTTATACTCTCCCAGGAGGGTGATAATTAAAACATCAAAATATGACACAATTTATGGAACTGCTAGATTGATATTTCACATTTCACCTCGGCTTTGCACTGTTTAAACAGCTTCTTCCACGTCCATATAGAGTAACAAGTTAGGCCAGGGCTTGGTGACCTTCCTCCTGTCCATTCATCTCCTCCACAAAGGCTGGAGTTGCAGAACATTCCTCCTGCTGTCAATCAGCTCCAATTTATTGACCCAGAATTTAATTCACAAGGTTTCTTCCAAGGCTGGACATGTCCACCACAGAACTGAAGTTGTCATCTATGCTAAAGAAGGAAACACACACACACACACACACACACACACACACACACACACACACGAAGTTAGTGAGAGGCCCAAGGTCCAGACCCAGGCTCCACTAGTCGGGACACGTGCCTGTTTCTATGTACTCACAGCTGCCAGGATAAGGAAAGACACCCTTGATCCCAATCCCTCCATGGAGAGGCTCAAAGAAAGAATGAGCAGTGAGGCCACTCCCTTTAACGCCCAAGTGGGCAATATTCTTGATGTGATGCCCCTTTGTTGCCACCATAGGGCCAAGAGACAAATAAGGGAATTAGGTCCTCATCCTAGGGCACCGAGTCCTTTGGCTTGAGGCCAGTGGGAAACAGGGAAGGCAGTACAGCATGGGCTTCATGAGATGTGCTGGCTGGAGCCAGCTCAGACAGGCCAGCAAGAACATGGGCCTCAACTTTCTCCTTTGGGAGTAGATGGCATCGAAGGTCTTTTCAAGCTCTAAATCTCTGGTCCTGTGTCAGTGATTATTATCTTGCCACAAGTTCATGTTGCTCCTGTGCATCTTGGAGTCATATTTCCATGTTCGACAACTGATTGAACAGGTAGGAAGGAAAGTCCCACTGAGTCCGAAGGCTGTCGGGATGATACCCGCTATAAACACAGTGCCTTATATAGTCAGTGAATAGCATTCAGCTTGGGGGGTTTTCTTTCTCTTCTTGCAAAGAATTGCCAATTAGTTCAGCCAGTTGAATGCTGCAGCTGCTGATGCAAATCAGCTTGTTAACAGTCCAGGTTGTCAGAGCACCTGTCTCAACACATAAGCTCTTCAGCATGAGCAAAGTCACCCACAACCTGTTTACAGACACTGGAGGTAAATGGAAGGCATTATTAGGACTTATTTGGAAATCTGGCTGAAGGTATCGCTAAGGAAGTTAACACAATTACCTAGGCACTAAATAGGTTATTTTGCAATAATAGAATAATAAGAATTTTTAAAACATTACAACTTTTCCATGGCAACCCTTTTAGGGATAATCGTGCCTGCAGAGCAGAGTGGACAGTGAAGTCACTTTGTCCCCATCCAAGATAGGTCACAGTGCTTTTCGAAGCCTTTTTTGGGAATGATTAATATAAACATTGATAGTCAGCATAAAAGAGTGAGTGGTGGACCTGAGTCAGGAAGAGCTGTGTTCGAATCCTTCCTTTCACACTTAACTAGTTTATAAGATTATGAGCAAATAACTTCTCAGAGCCTGATTTGCCAAGTCATAGAGAGTTCTGTGCCCCTAGGCAAGTACCATGGCCATTCCACAGTGTTAACCATAGCCCCTCCGCTGGGTTAACCATAGCCTACCCACTGGATTAACCCTTATTTGAGGGAGGAAGGGCTAGGGGACACCATTCAGGAGGGACAGAGAACTGAGGTGGGGGGGGGGGGTGCTGGGAAAAGCTTGCTATCAGGATGCTTCCTATTGTAAGTAATTATTCTTGCTAACCAGCTGCTATATATACTTTTGTTTCTATGCTGCTAAAGGACTGCAAATGCTGTTGGTGCCATCTAAATTCAGAGCCATGGTACAGAATCCTATTGACCCCACCTTAGTTACAGCTCTGTAGACAGGTTGCAATCTGCCTTGGCCCAACGCTGACCAAAATCACAGGTCCTTGATATATTATCGTTAATGGTATTTATCAAGTGATTTGTTAGAGGAAAAAAAAACAACTCAATTACCTTTATAATTGGTTATGTCATACATCACTAAAAATATAGCCAATTCTTGATTATCCAGGCTATTGGAAGGAAGCCACAGTAGCAGATAATACAAGAGTTATTCCATTTGGTCTGGGACTACATCATATAAGTTACCCTCAGCAAATTTACAATGATGTTCATGTTTTGTTTTGGCTAAAATTAAAATGAATTGATATTTACTCAGCATGTACCAGCTGATAGAGAGGGGAAGGCCCAGGTAGTCTGACTAATCAGGGAAAGCCTTGTTACTAGGAGTCAGAAGGCCTAGATTCCAGTTTGGGTTCTATCACTAAGTAGTTTTGTGATGTTGGGTTTATTTGACCTCTCTGATCCTCAGTTTCCTCATTTGTAAAAAGGATGAGATTGAACTCCATAGCCTCTAAGGTCCCTTACAACTCTGATATGCTCTGGTTTTATGAAGTCTTAAAATCCTGATTATAAATTTACCAGAGGAGAGGATTATTTACATATGACAGCACCTCTCCAATTCCTTTAGGCCTTTTCATTAGCCCCCACATTCCATCACTTTCCTTTTCCACTTCTGCTGCTACTACCCTAATACTAGTCCTCAGTGGGGGAGTCAGGGAGGGAGGGGTAGAGGATTGCACAAAGAGCCTCCTTCTGTCCAAGCGCCAGTATCCAAGATTCCAGCAGAGTGTCTTGCCTGGTTAAGAAGGGTGTGGTCGTTTATTTCTAGTTGGGGAAACTTGAGGCATCAACAGAAGGAGTTTCGTTGAGAAGGCGCCAGTTGCAATGAGCAGAAATGGTGGGGAGACCATGCCGAGCATGAAGGAGGATTTTATGGGGATAAATCATGTCAAATCTTACCCCTGGCCTCAAAAAAGAAACTCCCCAAGTACAAGATGAGGGTGGGGAGGTTATATATTCTTTCCCAAAAAGATCTAGGGGTTTTAATGGTCCCTTTCAACTCAGAGATTCAGCAATTCTGATAGCAAGTACCAAGGTCAGGGGTCAGGAAATGGTGGTCAGAATGAGACCAGAGAGAGAGGAGGAGGAAGGGAAAGAAAGGGGAAAGAGAGGAGGGAGAGAGAAAGGGGTAGGGAGAGAGGAAGGAAAAGGAGGGAGGGAAAGAGAGAGAGAGGGAAGGAGGGACACAGAGAGAGAAAGGAACAGGGAGAGAAGGAGGAGACAGAGAGAGACAGAGAGAGACAGAGAGAAACAGAGACAGAGAGGAAAAAGAGAGAGAGATGGAGGGGAAGAAAGAAAGAAATGGGGGGAGGGAAGGAAAGACAGAGAGAGAGAAGGAGAGAGAGGAAAGAGAGATTTGAGAGAGATGGGGGGAGTGCTTTTATTAAGTGCTTACTATGTGCCAGGCACTGTGCTAACAATAATTATAATCAGAATGAGCATTTATATAGTGCTTTAACGTTTCCTATGTATTTTACAAATCTTATCTCGTTTGTTGCTCAAAACAACCCTGGAGGGAGGTGCTATTTTTATCCTCATTTCTCAGAAGCAGAGATTGAGACTTGAGAGAGTCAGGTGACTTGCCTAGAATCCTACAGTTAAGGCCCTGCCCTCAAGGAGCTCCCATTCTAATGGCAGGAGGAGCTGGGCAGAAATCCAAAGGAGCAGCAAAGGAGGGGGCGGAGGAAGGCTTGCTGACAAGGGGTTGGAGGAAGAAGCCCAGTGAGTGAGTGAGCCAAGCTGGGAGTGAAATGGCCAGGGCAGGGGCCCCTCCTACCAAGGCAGCCTGGCCTAGGGCAGGGATATCTTGGCAGAATCAAAGGGAACATTTAGAAGACTGTGCCAACAGTGCAGATGACAGGTAATGGAACCTGAACTAGGGTGACAGAAGCAGTGGCAGGAAGGCATAGTGGGAAGAATGATTTCAGAGAGAAAATCCATGGGATTTGGCAACTAGATAGTGAGTGTGAGAGAAAAAGTCCGAGATGACTCTGAGATTTTGAATGTGGGTGATTAAGAGAAAGGCATTGTACTTAAGAGAAATGGGGAACTGGGAGAAAGGATAGATTGGAGAGATTAGATTAGAGGGATTGATTAGGGGTGGCTAGGGGGATAGATCATCTGACCTGGGTCTGGAAGACTCATCTCCTTGAGTTCAAATCTGGCCTCAAACACTTACTAGCTGCATGATCCTGGGCAAGTCTGCCTCAGTTTCCTCATCTGTAAAGTGAGCTGGAGAAGGAAATAGCCAACCACTTCAGTATCTCTGCCAAGAGAACCCCAAATGGGGTCAGGAAGTGTTGGACATGACTGAAAAACGACTGAACAGCAACCTAGATTGGGGGAAGGGACAAAAATTAGCTCAATTTGGGACATGTGGAGTTTAAGGCAGGTGGAAATGGTGGCGTAGAGCTCAGGGCAGTGGACAGTAGTCAACCATCGGCTTAGAGGTGATCACCGAAGTCATAGGAGTGGATGAGATCACTCAGAGAGGAAGCAACCTGAGGAAGGAGCCCTCTGAGGACATCTACACTTAGGTGGTAGCATGTGGAAGATTCATCAGGGAAGGCAAGGAAAAGAGCAGAGAGGAAGAAAAAGAATCAAAGAAAAGACTTATCCATTTCAGCCATGTCCTCCCCACATATTTGTTTTCTTTCCTCTTCTATGGAGTAATGTCGCATTCCCCTGCTCAAGAACTTTCACTAGCTCCCTGTTGTCCATGGGATAAATGAAAATCACCTCAGCTTGGCATTTATATCCCTTCACAATCTGACTTGAGCCCGCTTTATGCTCTCTGCGTTTTAGCCAAACTGGGTCTTCCCTGATGTTCCCCAAACCTGTATGCCATCACCTGCCTCCATGCCATTGTATAGACTGTGCCCCACGCTTGAACTGCACCCCTTTCTCACCTCCATCTCTTCAAAACTGTAACTTCCCTCATGGCTCAGCTGAAGCACCACCTCCTATGGGAAGCCTTTCCTGATTGCTTTAGTTGTTCATGTTTGCTCCTGCCTTCTCCTCAAATGATTCTGCGCACACTTAGCTCTTTACGTGTAGTCTCCAGTAGAATGTAAGCTCCTTGAGGGCAGGGACTTTTATGTTTCTGTCTGCATCTTCGGGTTCTAGCACATAGTAGGCACTTGATGGGATTTGGAAGCAAGTCTTCCTGACTCTAGGTCCAGTATGCTATCTACTGCTCCTCATTGCCAGCCCACATTTTTGAAAATTCAGCCTGATATGATTTACCATAAGGACTGGAGTTTAAAGAAAAAAAGACTTTTTTTTCCCCCAAGGAAAAAGAAAGAGGGGTTGGTGAGACCCATTATCTCTTGGAGGGGGCTAAAAACATCCTTCATCTTTAAGTGCCACCTATCCTGGAGAATATGATTCATCTCCTCCCACAATGCCTTGTATCACCCTCTTGACTGATGGAAGAAGATGACAAAGCATTTCGGCGACGAATGCAAAGCAGCGACAGGCTGGATCATATCCATTCCGAGGTTGCTCTGATACAAATGTGACAGACGGTTCAGGGCACCCTGTCCCAGAGCAGAAAACAGATGAACCTTTCTCTTTCTGTAGGAAGCAGCAATTTTAAACACATAAGTCTTAGCCAGCCCAAGCAAGAGGACACAGGTCTGCATTAACCTAGAAAGTTTTCACTCAGCTTTGCAGAGGTCTATTAACAATGAAGATTCATCTCTGGCCATGGTGTTTTGAAGGCCGTTGAAAAATGGCTCTCTGGGAATGTTCTTGACTTTCCACAAGAAGCAGAAGCAAAGATCCTAGAACTGACTCCACCAGCTGCTCAGTGACAGTCACCATCAGAGCTGATTGTGGCCAAAGGAGCATTTAGTTACCTGTGGGACAGAGAGCGACACCCTCCCTTCACGTCACTTTAGCTGACTAGTTTGATGGATCCCTTTTGTTCTTCCATCACATTTATTTCTCACTATCCTTCCATTCCCCCAACTCCTACCCACTGAGCCTCCCTTGGAACCAAAGTTTTGTTTTGTTTTGTTTTGTTTTCAAAAGAAAAGAAATGAAAAAACAGTTCAGCAAACCTAGACCATGGCCTGTGATGCAACATTCTACACCCATAGTCCTCCACCTTGCCAACGAAAGGTGGGAGACACATTTTCTCATCTCTTCTCCAAGGCTGTGCTTGGATGTTGGAATTAATATAAGAAGAACATTTAAGTAGTGATTTTAGGTTAGCAAATCACTTTACAGATTTCATTTCACGTGATCCTTACCTGCCAGTGAGGTAGGTGCTATTATTCCCTTCCCCCTTCCACACACATGTTTTACAGATGAAGAAATTGAAGCTAAGAAAGGGTCATTGACTTTCCCAGGCTCACGCAGCTAATAAGTACATGAAGCAAGATTCGAACATAAGTCTTCCTTACTCCAAATCCAGCATTCTATCTACTATGCCATGACACTTCAGATTATCAAGTATTCAGTCTCATTATATTGTGCTTTGGAGTCACATTATTATAATCATTATGTCTATTTTTTCTCCCGATTCTTTCCATGATTCTCTGAATTCCTAATATTCATCTTTTCTTACAGGGAAATTATATTGTATCACATTCACATCCACTATCTAGTCTACCATTTCCCCTGTCAATGGGCACCCACCTTTGTTGCTGGTTCCTTGTTACCTTTCTTTTTTACCATGGGCCTTCATGGGCTATATGCCTAGCAGTGGAATTTCTGGATCAAAAGGTGAAAGGGAGGGTATATTTATATATAGATAGATAGATAGATAGATAGATAGATAGATAGATAGATAGATAGATATAGATATATAGATATATTCATCTCTTTTTTATACATAATTAAAACCTATTTTCCAGAAGGGTTGGTCAATTCACAGCCCCACGAGTAGATTAGTGTTCCTGTCTCCTCATAGCCATTCCCACATTGACTATTACCATCTTTTGGCATGTCTTCTTTCATTTTAAAAGGCTGGATGGTAAATCTTGTGCCTTCTTTGCCTTAGGGACTTTTTTTTTACTTTGTTCTACCTTGATTCTGGACTATGTCCCCGCTCTCCCCAGCCCTAACCTCAGTTTATACGGAACAGCTCAGGCTCTGAACCAAAATATGTTTCTGGTTTGCCAGAAGCCTCCTGTTAATTTCCCCCATGTTCTTATAAATTCAATTAAAAGCCAAGGCTCCGATCATATGAAAATGACGAGCTTGGTTATCTACCAGCCAACCATCCAGCTGTTCACAATATTAGTGTTAATGCATTTCATGTACTATAGCATCCTTGAATGTTCTTTGCAGGCTCTCTCAGCTATATAGGCAGTTAATTGGGGGGGGGAGCTGCTTATGGCAGCCTGGCTTCCTGTCTCTCCTCCCTCTTCCGCTCACACAGCCCCTCAAATACATAAATCCTGATGCACATGAGTCATTGTGGTATGTGAGAGCAGTTTTTCCTTCCTCAGGAAACAAGTCTGGCACTGGAATGAAGTGAAATCTGCTTCTGTAAAACACTTATAAGGGTCCTTCGCCAATCTCACCTGTTTGGACCACCATCTATCTATTAAACATTTCCATCCAGGTGGCACTTTGGCCCCTTGATTGAAACTTTAATGTGACACATTGCTGAGGACTATGGAAAGATATGCATGTCAAGCTAAAGACTCCAGCAAATATGAAGAAAGTAAAACAACTTACAAGAGACTTCTTTGGTTAACTCTTTTTCTGAATGTTAACAATAGGTGTAGGTACTGAAAGTAGAAAACACAGATCACCTATCTCTAAGTGGTCCACAAGTGCCTCATTTAACAGCAATCGGCAGTCATGTTTAATGCAAAATAATGCATCCTATCGTAGTAGATAGAATGCTAAGTTTGCAGTCAAGATGACCTGTGCTCAAATCCAGTCCCTCACACTTAGTGGTCATGTGACTGTGGACAAGTAACCTAACCTCCCTGGGCCTCACACAACTCACCAAGACTCATCTATTAAGTTATAGACAAGTTGTGATCTCCCCCGATAAAAGTTCTCACTTCATATTGATGGTAGATTTGTTCATCTTTGCAATAAGGTAAGAGGCAGGATATTTGAGTCCTAACTCCCAGCTCTTTAATAAGTGGAGCAAGCCAAATCTGGTCATTTCTAAAGAGAAGATGAATATGGAACTCCACAATGTTTGACAGTTATTTGTTTCTTTGTACCAGCTGGTGTTTCTACTACCTACTATTACATCTTATTCTGTTATAGGATCCGTTGTTACACTTGATTTATTATGATTTCCTTCTTAACATGACATTCTTCCCCTAGCTCCGTGATTAGGTCTAATCCCACTGATCTATACCATGGACTTATTTCACCCGGATCTCCTCAGCTACTTATATCCCCTCCCTTCAGACTGCTGAGTCTGGTTCCTTCATTCAGAAACACATCCAAGAATCAAGTCAACGAGCATTTAAGTGCCTACTATGTGCCAAGCCGAAACACCACAGGGCATTTGGGAAAAGGTCTTCTCCAGTTTTAACCTACACACAAATTACAGTGTAAAGATGCCTGGCCTCCTTGAGAGTTGGAAGCCCTGAGTGCCGGTCCTAATTCTGCCACTCTGTGTGAACTTGGGTGAGACACTTCATTTCTTGGGGCCTCAGTTTCCTCCTCACGATAATGAGAGACCAGATCATCTCCACAGTCTCTTCCAGCCATAATATTCCTTAGGTCTTTGAGGGGTTTTTTTCACACTTATCCAAAATGGCCAAGGAAACAAAAAAGTTTGACATCTTTACAGAAGAAATATTTCCAGTGGGTCCAGGTTACCACTTCCCCCTTCTCGGCCAGCCCCGGAAGAGCATTGCTCCAAAGGACAGTGTTCCTGGGTTTTTCCCTCCTCCCTACCAGGTTGGGCAACTCCCATCTCTCTTTTCTCGACCTAAATTTAAGGGGTAAGGGTAGCAGAAGATTTAAAAAGCATAGAACGGAAAAGACTGACCGATCATTTGCATTAAAGACCTTGTATCAAATATTAAAGAACGTTTCATTGTGGAAAAACAATTTAGCAAATCAAGGCCCTCAGCCAGCTTCCTCCACAGCTGTTACTGCTTGTTCACCTGAGAAGGGCCCCAGTGATTGTTGACAGTAATGGTTCATCTGAAATAAATGGAAGGTTTTGAAAAACACAGCAAGCCATATGCAAAGGAAATAAAGCGCCTAGGTGGGGGTGGGGGCAGGTTAGAAGGGCAAATGAGCAGTTTCCCAGAATACCTTCACAGTGAAGGAAGGTGAAGAAGGTTTTCCGAACTGGGGTTACCAAGATCTGGGGAATCAGAAGGAGGTCTTAGGACATGAGGGGCTGTCTAGCTTCAGGCAGAGAGGGAATGCTTTCTGTTAGAGAAAGGCTCCAAACTGGCTGAGGGTCGGGAGAAATTGAATGGGCTGTGCTTGGCATAATCAGCATCCCCCTTATGAAACTTACAAGATGCTTTTAAAATAATGCGTGAAGTACCCAGTCCAGTGATTCTCAATGACAGTCTGCTCAGCAACAACTTTGACACAGGATAAAATAGGATTTTGCTGAGGAATTAAATGAGAGATTGAAGAGATAGACTCTAAATGTCCTGATTATGTAGAGGAAAAAAAAAGCGAGATTTGTGGATGGAAATGGAAAGCATATGCAGCACTTAGGAGTAAAAAGTCAGAAAAGGCAGCAGGGAGAATTCCAGCTGATGAATATTCTTCAGGACTGACAAGCATTTGAGTCAAGTACATGATGAATTTGGGTTCAGATCAATCCCGCCAAAAATCAGCAGGAAAGAAAGTTAGTTTAGAAATATAAGTAGACATCAGCGATTACTAATGGGATATTTTGGCCCCAGTTTCCACTGGCCAAGTGATTTATCCTCTCTCACTCCTCACTCTGGTAATCTCCTAAGTCATTCATAGCCTCAATAGAGGCTAAATGGAAACTTTTACAAGATTTAGGTGAAAAATGCAAGCCATCCAGGGTATATCTATGATGATGATCTTTTCCATCATTAAGAACTCCGTGTTTACTGATAACTCAAGCCCTGCTGCAGATCTACGGTCTGAATTGTACAGTAGGGAACCCTAAATCTTAAATCCCACTGGAAACCTGCCCCAGCCTACATGCCATTTCTGATCACTGCTGTGTCCCCCCCCAGATCTATTTCCCTGTCAAATGAGCTGGTGAATTGCTCATCTGAGAGCTCTCTTAAGTCTATACTCCCTAACTTATAGTCACCCAAAGAGAGAATTTTTTTTTCCAAAAAATTTCATCTGTTCTTCCAGACGTTGGCGCTCTGGATGATTAGGAAGACAGTGAGAGTGATGGTAAAGGAAGCAAGAGCAGGGCGTTGATTCAGGAACTCATCCTGCGTCCGATACGATTGACCCTTAATGTCAGGACTCAAGTTGTCTTTCTTTCCAACTCCCTAAGACTTAGCCTAAGTTGTCCCACCTGCTCCAGCTATCCCCCATCTGGGTCATGTTTTCTGTTAGGAGTTTGCCTGCTTAGCCATGATGTGGTAGATGTGGTGACTACCCTCACCAATCAACCCACAGAGAAGGAGGGTACAGAAGGAACTTGCCCATCTAGGTAGCTTCTAGCTTTAAGAAAAGATTGGGGGCAGGGGGACAGGGAGGGTATATGATTCTTATTCTTCTCCCATGCTTCAGACAGAACATTTTTCTGGAAAGTTAGAAACATTGGTCCCCATTGTTTTGGGTTGGCCAGATTAAGGGGGCAGCTTTCTATCCAGGAAAATACAGGGAAGGACCCCCCAACCATTCAAAACTGACTTGTTCATTGGAACAGGGGTGGGGGAAGATAAAGATGGAATTCTCACTGACTTTCAGATCTGACAGAGCTTGGAATATAGAACATAAGATATTGTTTTCTATTATCCTTAGGGGAGGGGAGCTGAGGTTCAGGCCCAGGGAGTAGCATGAGATTTGACTTGACTTAGAAGAATGGATGAGACTTTAAGACACAGGTCTTCTTGAGTCTCTTCTCTTTCCAGTGGGCAGAACAGTGAGCTGCACCTTGAGTCTTTTGCTCCTCTCTGAGCAAGACCCTTTGGGATGAGGGCAAGTAACAATTGCTAAGCCATTGCCATCTTTTCAGGAATAATTGTGTGCCTCTTGTTTGGGGAATTTATTATCAAGAATTCTATTTTCGTTATTTAGGAGTCATGTTTTCTGGGTTTCTACTTAGCCAGAAATTTCCTTCTGTAGTTTATCTATGTGTTTAGTAATAGTTCTCAGTAAATTCTCTCTCTGTCTCTCATTAGTATAATGGAATTCAGCCAGCTAGGTACTCTACTGGACCCTACCAACAAGGATTCCTAGGTGAAAAGAGTCCTAGCTCTCAATAGATTTGGGGTATAAGAATCATGTTAATAGTATTATAGCTACCATTCATGTAGTGTTTACTATGTGCCAGACAATATGTTTGCTAAGTGCTTTATAATTATTATCTTATTTGATCCTCACAACAACCCTGAGATGTAGGTGCTATTATTAGCCCCATTTTACTGATGAGAAAATTGAGGCAGACAGAGGTTAAATGGCACACCCACGGACACACAGTAAGTGTGTGAAGCTAAATTTGAACTCAACTCTTCTTGACTCTAGGCCTGGTGCTCTATTCACTGTGGCACCACCTAGCTGTGAGTAAACAGATCAAAGAAATAAAATAAGGCAGTCTATACCCCTTTATCTGTGTGCCTTTATTCATGCTATTTCTCTCATCAGAAATATACTTCCCAGAGGAGGGGGGAGGGGTGCAGGTATGGGTAGAGAATGTTATAGGACTTCAAACGTTGGTTGGTTTTGCTTAACTGTTTTTTTTTTCTTTGTTATAAAAGAAAGCTTCTAGAGGGATGGGCATGGGGGGAAGAGATGGAACAGGGGTACATCCAAAAATGACTGTGATATTCAAACAAAATCATCAATAATTTTTCAAAATAAAAAATGAAAAAAAATGCCTTTCCTATGGCTCTCCACCAATCCAAATGCTACTACTTTCTTGAAGTTGCAGCAAGATTTCCATAGTTACCCGTTCCTTTGGCACTTACGGCTGTAGTCTGAATGTATGTGGGAATTGGGACGTGGCCACTTTACATGTAAGCCTTGTGTCCTCCACAAGGCACTAAGCTCCTTAAGGGGAGGGCCAGATTCATCGGATCATGCAACTGAGCTCGAAGGGTTCTTAGAGGCCCCTGAGTCCAACTCCTCATTTTACAGCTGAGGAAACAAACCTAGAGAGATGAGGTGACTTGCCTGGCGTCATTCAGATAGTAAGGCTCAGACGGGATTTGAACTCAGATCTTCCTGACTCCAGGTCCATTGCTACACTTAGTTTCATTTTCTTTGTATCTTTCCTAACATCTAGCCCAGGGAGTAATCCTAGAAGTCAACCAAAAATATTTCTTGAGCCACTATTCTATGTCTAGCACCATGCCAGGCACTAGGGGATACAGAATAAATCAGTGTATAGGTTATGGTCGCTACGTGTAATAGATTTTTAATACATGAGTGATAAGTTAGTGAATTAATTTGGAAGGTGGGATTGTGGATCTGTCTTAGGGTTGGGAAAACATCACTTGCGGCCTCCCCACAGAAGAGCCACTTTCCCTGTAGCATTATTTTTGACACGTTCTATGATGCTTTGAAGACAAACAGGTATTTGTAACAGTTTCCAGGCTGATTTTGCAGTAATTCTCCCTCATATATTCTATGCCTCAGCTAAACTGGCCTCTGTTTGATATTCCCTGTCCACAGAAATTCCATCTCCTGCCTCTGGGCTTTTGCAAAGGCTGTCCCTCGTGCCTGGAGTGCTCTCCTCCTCACTCTTGTCTCCTGGGATCCTTCTCTCTTTAAGATTCAGATCAGATCAAGTGTTCCCCCCTCAAGAGGTCTTCCTGAACTTCCCAGTTGCTAATGGCCCCCTTTCCCTAAAATTACTTTGTATTCATCTTGTATATAATTGGGATTTACTTATAAGTTATTTCTCCACCCCGACCCCCACCCCAGAACGCAATCCTTGAAGGGAGGGACCGCTTTATTTGTGTTTTTATGTCCCTAGCAACCATGTAGCTAGGGACCTAATAAAAGCTAGGTGAATTGAATGAAACAGTTATCACTAAATTAGCCCCATTACAGACCAGTAATTATGGGCACCTTAGAGGTGCTTCCATAGGCTGCACAAATAAACAAAACCTTCCTGTATTTAGTAAGATTTAACATTAACCAGATAGGAGGCCAGTTAATGTTGACCTAGCCCAAGAGATGAACATTAGTCATCATGTGGATTCTCATCACAGCTCTCTGACCTGCTTCCCCCCCCCCCCCCCCCCGCATCTTAAAAGTCATATTCTGGACCTTGGCATTTTTAAAGGTTCCATAAGTTTGGAGGAGTAAAAAAGTTGTCCTGGCCAGCTGTTTTTATAGCTCCTGTCTTCTGGCTGGCTCTAAATAATAATAACAGAAAGGGAATGTATTCTATTATTTACAGATACTGTCAAACTTTGTGCACAGAATTGCCTCGGCGTGTTCCAGCACTTGTCTCTTGCTTTCAGAGAGTTTAAATAATCTTATACCCACTCCAGGGCTCCTGACTCTCCCAACCCACTTGGCTTTCATTTTTTACTAAGTGTAAATTGAATATGTTCCTTTCTTCTGTAACAACTTTCCCAGTTTTTACAGTTACATTTTGAGAAAGAGCAAAAATCTTCACATTGCAATCACATCTGCTAATGTATGATTCTGCCATTGTGGAATGAAAACAGGCTGTTCTGTTATTTAATTACCGAGAGCTCTGAACATCCACTGTCTGCATCCGAGGATATTGGGCAGGAAGGGCTCAGCTACCTAACAATTCACATAGCTCTTTAGTGATTTAGAGGCGTTTCTGAGGAATTAGCTATTTTAAGTCCTAGTTTTATGTTATAAACTGAGTAATTCCCTAGGAAAAAAAATGCATTTAAATAGGCTACTTGTCCAAATCTACAAGAGTTGTGCAGATATATATGGCAGCAACCTTCATAAAAGCCCCAGTCAGTATTTGGCCCCAGGCTTGCTGAAAGTTAGAAAGGTTTCTTTGAAGACACTACTAAGTCCTCTTCTTTAGAGATGTCCGTAGTGGCTGAGTTCTTCACCTGGGAGAAATCGCTTCTGAGGAGCTTGGAGGGAGGCGCAACAGGAGATGACCATGGTCAGATGCCCGCTACTAAAGAAGGCCCCTGCTGCAGCCTGAAATCAAATGAACCGCTGCCAAGCCTCTCCAGTGAACCAGAGTGGATTAGCATTTCATTGTGGAGTTACTCAGCCATTCTTCTCAAATGCTCATATGATGCTCTCGTCTGAAACAACAGTGAGGACTTCTTGACAAATATCGGCTTGCTAATAAGTTTAAAGATGACTTTTGAAAACCTGGCACATTTCCTTTTCCCGTTGGCACCCCCTTAGATGTAAGCACTATTGATGTTTGTTCATTAACACTGAGATAAATAGCTGAATCTGTGCGATGAGGATGGTATGGGAGCTGCAAGTACAGTGCTGGAGAGAAAATATGAACCAGGCTGCCACAGATGGGGATGGCTTTTGTGAAGAGACAATCTTCTAGGCAGAGTTCTCAGGTGGCATTAATCCCATGCTTTGAGTTTGAGGAATAATGAATATAATGAGAATATCCTGAGAGACCAGCTTTCCTCTTTGGACTCTGCTGCATCTGTGAGATTTGCACAAACATGAGAATAAGCAACAGCCTGAAAATCCAGAGTCAGCCACCCAGAGCAAGTCTCTAGGCGCCTGCAGCTTTCCATGAGAATGTTGCTCCAAAGCAGGCTGGCATTTTTTTTGGGTGCCTCACCTTCTGCAGGCCATAAACCCCAAAAGATCTCCCAACAGTCACCAAGGATCATGAGAACAGTCAGGCTTACTCCATGCAACTAATCCGGTCCTGGGGTTCAAGTACGATCTTGTCTCTTTCTTCTGGCTGTGATTAATTCTATGGTTCCGGAGAGCCAGAAATCAACACATTTTGTATTATCTTGTTTGTTTTGTTACTTGTGATACCTTTATTGATATAACACATGATCATTTATAGCCCAGGACTTCCAATGACTTGAGTTATCTTTCTGATCACTTCTCCCAGAATCTCATCCCAAAGGGGATAAATAAATTGTGTGTGTATGTGTGTACATACATACATACATACATATATATATGTATATATATATATGTGTATATATATATATATATATATATATATTTATATATAATTTCCACCTCTCCCCTGGACCACAGTAATAGCCTCCTAATTGACTTCCCTGGATCCGATTTCTCCCACCTGCTGTCCATCCTGCCCATGGGTGCTAAAGAGATATTCCTAAATCAGAGTTCCTGACCATATCACTTATTCTCCTGATGAAGAAGTCTCCCGGTCTCCCTGTTGGCTGTAGCAGAAAGTGCACACTCTTACGTTAGGCATTCAAAGCCTTTCCCAATGTGTCTTACTTTTCTTTCCTGATTGATTTCACATTATTCCTCCTCACACATTCTCCATCCTGCTCGTTGAGGGCAGGATCTGTTTCCTTTTTGCCTTTCTGTACCCAGGACATGCCACAGTGCCTGGCAAATAGAAAGCGATTAATAAATGTTTGATGATGGATTGATCCCAGCCAAACTGCCTGCTTGATGTACCCTGAATACAATATTCCATCTGCCATCTCTGTTCCATTATTCAAGCTGTCCCCAGGCTTGCAGTACTCTCCCTTCTCTCCTCTCAGTCCCTCAGTCCATTCAAGGCTCACCTCACATACCCTCTTCGATCAGAGGCCCCATTTTTTCCCACCGGAAATTCCTTTCTGTTCACTTACACCTCTAGTATGTTTCTGTTTTTGTACCCCTCCGCGCATAGTGCAGCATCTGGTACATACTAGGTGTTCAGGAAAGGTTTGTTGAACTGAAAATATAACAGTAGGAGCCCACCTGCAGGCAGTCTAGACTACAGAATACTCTTACCAGAGACTCCATGTGGTCATTGCCTTTAAGCAGAGCTGCTATGGGCTCCATACTAACTGACAGGTCCAGGAAGCACAGAGTAGAAGGCTCTGGGATAGAATAATGAAGGCCCCAAGATTGTATAATAGAAGGCCCTGGGATAGGAAGTGGCCACAGGGTAGCATCTACACTCAGGAATTAACTTTCAATTTGAAAAAGACTTCCCTAGTGGATTTTAAATGATATCAACTTTCTTTTGGTTCCTTAGATTTTTTTTTTCCCTTGGAAAAAGAAATGATGGCTGAATAATACCTGGTCATTTGAATGTGTCATACTTATGTGTAGGGGTAGGAAACCTGCGCCAGCCTCGAGGCCACAGGTTCCCCACCCCTGCTTATGTGAATACTACTTGTTCAATGAAGGAATTGTTGCCTCCTTGAATAGCATCTGACCTATAATGGCAAGGCCTTCGGTAGGAGAATTCAGGAGAGTCCAGAAGGCCAGAGAAGCTCCCCACAGGCAGAGAAGGGATGATTGGGTTGTAGTATGTTTGTCCAAGGAATGATGCCAAGTTCTGGGGAAACAAAGAGAAATCAGTGAAAAATACGTATGGATTGATGACAAAAAAAAAATATTCCCTTCCCTGGAGGAGCTTAGAATCAAATAAGCAGGATAAGATACATACTCAAGTAAAGATACCAGGTAGAATATGATTATGGCAAAGTTTTGTAGAAAAATGTGAAGCAAGAAGAACTTAGAAATTATACTTGAAACCTGACAAGGCAGATGCTAGTTCCCCAAGTACGCCGGATATTCTTCCTAGGGAATCAGATGCACAAGACCAGAGTTTTAGTGAACAGTGTTTAAAACTGAATGTAGCGATTGAAAAGCTTTTGCACAAACAAAATTAATATATCTAAGCAGAAGAAGGGAAGCAGCTGACTGGGAAAAATCTATATATCAAATAGCTCTGATAAGGGTTCAGTATCAAAGCTATGTAAACAAAGAAATACATAAGAGCAAAGGCCATTCTTTCATAGAGAAGTGCTCAAAGGATCTGAATAAACAGCTCTCAAAAGAAGAATTGCAAACTATTAAAAAAAACACATGAAAGCTTGCTCCAAATCACAAATAATAAGAAAAATGTAGATCAAAACAACCCTGAGGTTTCACCTCACTCACACCCAGAAAACTATCAAAGATGACAAAAGATGGGAATAGTCAATGCTGGAGGGATTGTGGAAGGATAGGCACACTAATGCATTGTTGATTGAATAAATTGTTGATACACTGTAAATTAGTACAACCATTCTGGAAATCAATTTGGAATTATACAAATAAAGTGGCTAAAATGTCCATATGCTTTGATCCAGATTCTACTGCTAGGCATATACCCCCAAGGAGGGCATTGATTAAAAAAAAAAGCCCTATAGACACTAAAATATTTATAGCAACACTTTTATGGTAGCAAAGAATTGCCAAAAAAGTGGATGTCTATTGATTAGGGAATGGCTAATAGTATATGAATGTTGTCATTGTTTGTCCTTTGTTCTCAAAGAGGACCATGACATCATGGAGGTGATGCCATAACATGCAAGTGAATTGGATTTAAGTGAGGGAGGGCTGTGCAAAATCACCAGCCTCACCTTCTCCTCTGGAGCCATTTGGATCCAGTGGCCACACACACATCAGGATGACTGGAGATGGCCCCAGATGCTGTGGAAAAACTTGACCTTTTAAAACCAAGTCTCAGTTTGACTGAGGCAACTCCCATTCAGTGATTAAGGCTAGGTAAAAAAAAATGAGGCAAAGAATGGTCTCTTTAACCTAGTCCAGAAAAATAAAATTAAACTGGGAGGGGAAGACCCTCAGAGGTTCTGGCCAAAACAGAAACAATTTCTATTTACATTCACTCTGAGGCATGAATGTAATGTACTATAAGAAAAAGCCAGTATGATGACTGTAGAGAAGCATGGAAAGATTCGCATGAATGATGCAAAGTGAAGTAAGCAGAACCAAGAAAATAATATACACAGACTATAATAACATAAATGGAAAGAACAAGCTCTGTAAACAATTGAAACCATAAATCAATTGAAGAGGAATGTTGCAAAATTACAAAGAACAAACTAGGCCCCAAAGAAAAAAAAATAAGACATATCCTCTAACTCCTTTGCAGACATGGAAAGTTCATGGGAGTGGCACATTACATATATTTTCAGGTTTTTTTTTTTGAGGGGGAGAGTGATATATTGATTGATTTTGCTGATTTTTTTCTCTACTTCATCTTTTTCTTTTTTAAAAATCCTTTGTTAAAAGGGATGGCTGTCTAGGGGAAAAGAGGGTAAGGGATACAAGGGGAAGTTGAGGCAAAGTAAGAACGGTGCCATTTCCCCATTTTCTGCCTGGTACAATCTCCTACTTCACTGAGATTAAGGCCGTCTGACATCAATGTCCTCAGCTCTCCACCTCCATTTGTCAAACCTTCCTCAGCTTCCTCACCCTTTCACTCTTTCCCTTCCTTTCTGTAAAAGAAGATGAGTTATCCCTACTAAAAGTCTACTTGCTCCCTGGATTTCATTTTCTCTTACCTCTTCTCAGACTTTACTCCAGTCATCACCCCTCCTTCCTGCCCAATGCATCTCTAGTTTCTGACTCCTCACTAGCCTCTTTCTATCTGCTTAGAAATATACTTATGTCCCCAATACCTTGACTTTCCCTTGACCTTACTCTTCATCCTATCCCCCTACCAACTGTTCCTCTCCTTCACTGCTTAAGTTTGTCAAAAAATATATTTGCTTTAACAAATATATTTCAGCTATCATATACTGTGTCCATCCACAATGTGTAAAGGTCCTAAGCCAGGCACTGAGGAAACAAAGGCGAAAATGAAAAAAGATTCTGCCCTCAAGGAACTTACACTCTTCTTGGAGCTTAGGATGTATAGATAGCTAAGTATAAGGTTAAATAGAAATTTCAAGGTAGAGAGAACACTAAACGGCAGGCATCTCAGGGAAGGTTGCATGGAAGAGCTAGCAACTGAGTCAAGTATTGAAAGAAGATAGGGGATCTGAAAACTATCGACATAATTGATCATATTAACAACAAAGCTAACAGAAACCACATGATCATCTCAATAGATGCAGAAAAAGCTTTTGACAAAACACAACACCCATTACTATTAAAAACACTAGAAAGCATATGAATAAATGGAGTCGTCCTTAAAATAATAAGTAGCATCTACCTAAAACCTTCAGCAAGCATTATATGTAATGAGGGATAAGCTAGAAGCATTTCCAATAAGATCAGGAGTGAAACAAGGATGTCCATTATCACCACTGTTGTTCAATATCATAGTAGAAACTTTACCATTAGCAATAAGAGAAGAAAAAGAAATTGAAGGTATTAGAATAGGCAAAGAAGAAACCAAGCTATCACTCTTTGCAGATGATATGATGATATACTTAGAGAATCAAGTAAAAAAAAAAACTACTTGAAATAATAAACAACTTTACCAAAGTTGCAGGATATAAAATAAACCCACATAAATCATCAGCATTTCTATATATTACCAACAGAGCCTAACAGCAAGAGATAGAAAGAGAAATTCCATTCAAAGTTACTGTAGTCATTATAAAATATTTAGGAGTCTACCTGCTGAAACAAATCCAGGAACTATATGAACACAATTATAAAATACTTTTCACACAAATAAAGTCAGATCTAAATAACTGGAAAAACATCAGTTGCTCATGGGTAGGCCAAGCATAAATTGTCATAAAAATGACAATTCTACCTAAATTAATTTACTTATTCAGTGCCATACCAATCAAACTACCAAAAAATATTTTATAGAGCTAGAAAAAACAATAACAAGATTCATCTGGAAGACCAAAAGGTCCAGAATATCAAGGGAACTAATGAAAAGAAATGCCTAGGAAGGTGATCTAGCCATACCAGATCTTAAATTGTATTATAAAGCAGCAATCATCAAGACTACTTGGTACTGACAAAGAAAGAGAGTGGTGGATCAGTGGAAAAGGTTAGGTATGCAAGACACTGTAGTCAATGACTATAGTAATCTACTATAATTTGATAAACCCAAAGACCCCAGCTTCTGGGAGAAGAACTCACTATTTGACAAAAACTGCTGGGAAAACTGGAAAAGAGTATGGCAGAAACTAGGCATAGACCAAAATCTTATACCATATACCAAAATAAAGTCAAAATGGGTACACAATTTAGATATAAAGGCTGATACTATAAGCAAACTAGGAGAGCAAGGAATAGCTTCCCTGTCAGATTTATGGAGAACAGAAGAATTTTTGACCAAACAAGAGATAGAGAACATTATGAAATGCAAAATGGATAATTTTGATTACTGAAAAATTTTTGCACAAACAAAGCCAATGCAACCAAGATTAGGAGGGAAGCAGAAAACTGGGAAAGAATTTTCACAGCCAGTGTCTCTGATAAGGGTCTCATTTCTAAAATATACAGAGAACTGAGTCAAATTTATAATAATACAAGTCATTCCCCAATTGATAAATGGTCAAAGGATATGAGTAGGCAGTTTTCAGATGAAGAAATTAAAGCTATCTATAGCCATATGAAAAAATGTTCTAAATCACTATTGATTAGAGAAATGAAAATCAAAATAACTCTGAGGTACCACATCACACCTATCAGATTGGCTAACATGACAAAACAGGAAAATGATAAATGTTGGAGAAGATGTGGGAAAATTGGAACACTAATGCATTGTTGGTGGAGTTGTGAACTGATCTAGCCATTCTGGAGAACAATTTGGAACTATGCCCAAAGGGCTACAAAATTGTGCATACCCTTTGACCCAGCCATACCACTTCTAGGTCTGTATCCCAAAGAGATCATAAAAAAATGGAAAAAGGACCCATGTACAAAAATATTTATAGCAGCTGTTTTTGTGGTGGCAAATAATTAGAAAACAAAGGGATGCCCATCAAATGGGGAATGGCTGAACAAGTTGTGGTATAGGAATGTAATGGAATACCATTGTGCTGTAAGAAATGATGAGCAGCTGGACTTGAGAAAAACCTGGAAAGACTCGTATGGTCTGATGCTGAGTGAAGTGAGCATAACCAGAAAAACATTGTACACAGTGACAGCCATGTTGTTCAATGACCAACTGTCATAGACTTGGCTCTTCTCAGCAATGAAAGGATCTAAGACATTTCCAAAAGTCTCATGATGGAAAATGCTATCCACATGCAGAGAAAGAACTCTGGAGTTTGAATGCAGATCGAAGCATACTATTTGCTCCTTTTTATTTTTCCTTCTGTTTTGTTTTGTTTCTTCTTTCTTGTGGTTTGTCCTATTGGTTCTAATTCTTCTTTACAACATGACTGATGTGAAAATATGTTTAATAGGAATGTATATGTAGAGCCTATATCAGATTATATGCCGTCTTTGGGAGGTTGGCATGGAGGAAGGCGGAGAAGCTCAAAAGCTTATGGAAGGAAATGTTGAAAACTAAAAATAAATTAATTTAAAATTAAAATTAAAAAAAGATAAGGGATCTAATGGCCAGAAATGAGGAAGCCTGGAGAAGGGCTTATAGGAATACAGGAGGTCCCCAGATGGCATGCCCAGCTAGGGCCACAGCAAATAAGCCAGCTTGGCTGGCACACAGAGTACTTGGGAAAAAAAAGAAATATTAAACAAGTCTGGAAAGGAGGGATGGGGTCAGGTTGTGAAGGGCATTCAAATGGAACACTGAAGAGTTGCATTTCCTCCTAGAAGCAATAGGGAACACCCCCCCCCCCAAATTTCTGGGTATGGTCAGAAAAAGATACACAAGTATTCGTGGACTTCAAGCTTAATATTCATCAACAGTATGGTATCCTATAGCAGCAAAACAAAGCAAAACAACTACTAACGTGATCTGGGCTACGTTCAGAGAAGCCTGGATTCCAGGAAGCCAACCAGTCACTAGGCCATGTGAATTCTATCTGTGGGGTATCTCTAGAATTATGTCTCCCTTTCCATTCTTGAGACTGTCACCCTCATAGAGTCCTGCAATAGCCTGAAGGCAGGCCTTCCCAGCTCTCCTCTTCTCTGATCTTGTCTCCCAAGGAAAGTCCAGATGCTTTTCAAACAGGAGTATACCGGAGCCAGCTACAACGGCTTCAGGAGAGACAACTGTTCGGCAATCGACAAAATCGGGGCTTGATTAGTAGAGCTGTGAATTAGGGCTTGATTTTGGTTGTTGCTGTTGATTGTCAAGACTTTACAAAGCAATGGAGAAAATGTTAATTTATAAAAGTGTGTATGCATGTTCTCCCTCCCCCCTCAAGCTGGATGTTAAACATTTACCAGCAAACTGAAGTTACAGCCATGTATCATATTACTGTCCTGCAAGTATTATATGCTCTGGCCAAAATGGACAAGTGTTTGTGTTCTCTTTGCCTCGGGTTGTTTCCTAATATTTGGAATGCCTTCTACCACCTGGTCTCCAAGTACTAAAGCCCCTTCCTCCAGGGAACCTTCTCTGATTCAGCCCACTTGGTAAGCATCTCTTCCTGTCTGCCACCCTGCCCCACCTCAGACCTCTATAACTTCTAATTCATTTCTCATGTAAATATTATATATTCTAATCTTCTTTGTTGGTGTCTTCTATATCCCACACACGAACTCCAGCAAAACCCTAAAGTTCACACCAAAACAAATAAAGGTCAAGAACTTCAATGAAAAATGACAGTAAGAAAGTGGCTGCTACCCCACAACTGCACAGAAGTCAGCCAGAAGCTCACAGGCAATAGGAAAGGAGACTACCAGCAGCCTCTCAGCACAACCAGAAATGGGCCAGAGACACTTTGTACCCTACAGTGCTCTATGTCTGGAGGTAGCAAGAGTGGGAGGCACACCAAGAAGGACCCAGGGAAGTCAGAAAGCCCCAGCATGTTAGAAGGCCCGAGGGTGGGGACCATGGAAGCTCCAAGTGCCAGGGTCCAGTTTGGTGTGGTATTGCTTAGAGCAGACAGCTTGTGCCCAGGGGCTTCATGGTCCCTAGCACTTTGTTTTGAGATGCCTTAGAGAATCCTGAAGATCTAGCACTTCAGAGCTCATATACCTGAGGAGGGAGCAGTTCACCCCTGGAAGCAGAGGTCGCTGAAAGAATCTAGGACAAAACCAAGAAGGGCCAACCCCTTCTCAAAAAGAATAATGACAGGCAGAACCTGGTTCTTGGGGTAAAGCTCCAATTCCAGGACTAAAGCTGGTGAGATGAGTAAATCAGAGAAGAGACTGACCAATATAAACAATTATGGAAGCTCTAGAGATCCACCCCCCTCAAATAAAAGGGGCAAACAACAACTGCAAGCAGTGACTCAGAGGTAATAATAGATATTCCATATAGACTCCATGAACCTAGACAAAACAAAGCAAGAGACAAAATGAAATAAATGCTGTGAAGGAAAGCGTTGGAAGGAGAATAAAGAGCTTAGAAGAAACAACGGAAAATCTTCCCCAAGTAACAGAATCCTTGAAAACTAGACTAGACCCAATAGAAACCAGTGACTCCATGAGACAGCAAGAAATACTAGAAAAATTCAAAAGATTGAAAAAAATAGAATAAAATGTAAGATCCCAGATATTAAAAAACTGAGTTAGAAAACATGAAAGAGAGATTACTTTAAGAATCACCAGACTCCCTGAAAACTATGATTTTTAAAAAGCCTAGAAGCTATATTTCAAAAAAATCATTAATGAAAACTGCCTGGATATATTAGAACTTGAAGACAAGGTAAAGATACAGAGGATCTGCCCATCACTTTCTGGAAAAAAAAATGTGAGAAGTCCCAGCAATGTCATATCCAAAACCTAGAGTTCCCATGCCCCCTCCAAATGCTGCAAATATTCAGAAGGAAATAGTTCAAATACTAAGGGGCCACAATCAGGATTGCAGAACACCCAGCAGTTTTTATTAAAACCAAAGATTTTGGAATATGATATTCCAAAAGGCAAAAAATATAGTCTCACAACCAAAAATAACTTACCCTGAAAAGCTGACCTTTGGTGGAATAGGAGACTTTCTAGTATTTCTGATGAAAAGACTAGAGCTGGGTTAAGAACGTTGAAATATAAGCATAAGAATCAAGAGCTACCCAGAAAAGCCAATTCATTTGAGCAATTTCAAGGGGCTAGATGAGAGTGTATAGTGCCAGCATTCTAAAGGACAGAGATTCTTAAACTGGGCTCCACAGGCTCCCAAGGGGTCCATGGATACATTTCAGGGGGTCTGTGGATTTTTTGAAAACATTTTGATAACTGTATAGTTGTTTTCTTTTGTAATATTATGCATTTATTTTATGCATTATCTGAAAAGGGATCCATAAGCTTTATCAGAGACTGCCGAAGGAATCGATGATCCAAAAAAGGTTAAGAACTCCTGGAATAAAGGGAGAAGAAACAAGTGGCCTTTTAGAACCTTAAGATCTTCGTAGGTTCCGTGCCAGAAAACTGAACCACTTCCATCGAATTGTCTCAGGAAGATCCTGAGGATCACCTGGCAAGATAAGGTACGGGACACTGAGGTCCTCTCTAGAGCTGAACTGCCAAGCATTCAAACTCGATTGCAGAGGGGGCCACTCAGATGGGCTGGCCACATAGTTTGAAGTTAAATCCATGCTTACCGAAAAGATTATTTTTATGGAGAAGGCATACAAGGTAAGCACTCACGTGGTAGTCAGAAGAAACACCATAAGGACACTCTCGAGATAGCTCTGAAGAATTTTAATATTGACTATGAGATGTAGGAAACGCTGGCACTGGACTGTCCAACATGGTGTGTCCACATCAAAAAAAGGTGTTGTCCTCCAAGAGCAAAGCAGAATCGAAGATGCACAAAGCAAATGTCACCTGTACAAATCCAGAGCTGCTTCTACTCTAAATGTTCTAAGGGACTACTTGTGCCCGCTCAGTGTGCTAAGTGCCTTCTGAACTCATATTGGACTGCCCAGCCCCAGATGAACACATCAGACCCTGACTCTGGTATCGTGTTGGCATTGGTCTTCTTTGAAAACAAAGGATGAACCACGGCAACAGCATCTTCAACGGCGACTGAGGGAGTTAAAGAAAAACAGGGGACCTAGCAATGGATGGCTTCTGTTCTGAGGGCTTTAAGAGGGGAAAGAGAAAAGAGGGAAAACGGAACACACTAATGTAAAAAAGAGGAAGAATGGAGTGCACTTTACTACTTCTCATAACTGGAGTACGTGAGAAGAAAAGTCTATAAAGATGGAGAAAAGTACCAAAAACAGATCGAACACACACACAGGTTGATGCAGAAATACATCAAATTCAACAGGGAAACAAGCAGGGATAGGGAGAGGGGAGGGCTTAAGACAGAGAATAATACAAGGGAGGAAGCAGGTACAAGCAAAAAAAAAAAAACTTCTTGATTCTGAAAGGGGTATCAAAAGAGGAAAAAAGAAACTGGAACCTAAGTGGGTATTTATCATTTAGGGAGTGCCTGAACCAACTGTGATATACAGCTGTAATGGAATAACACCGGGCCATGAGAAATGACAAAAGAAATAACTGTAGAGAATCCTGGGTAGTATAAACTGATACAGGATAAACTGAGCAAAGTAGGGGGACAACCAATACAAGGATGACAGCATTGTAAAGAAAATAACTTTGGGGGGCAGCTAGGTGGCCCAGTGGGTAGAGCACAGGCCCTGGAGTCAGGAGGACCTGAGTTCAAATTCAGCCTCAGACACATAATACTTACTAGCTGTATGACCCTGGGCAAGTCACTTAACCCCAACTGCCCCACTCAAAAAAAAAAAAAAGAAGACTTTTGAAAGACTTGAGAACCTTGACAAATGCAATGATCTGCCATGCCTCCAGATGATGAAGCATGTTGTGCACCTCCCGACAGAGAGGTGATGGACTCAAGGCGTAAAAAGAGGCATGTTTTGGCCATGGCCTCTATATGGATTTGTTTCGCTCAACTACTTTTATTTGTTACAGGGATTCTTCCCCCCTTTCTCTTAGTTTAATTGAGGGAGAGAGCAATAGTGATTGGGGATTAGCAATAGTGATGTAAAAAAAAAGTCTATTGCAAAAAAATATTAAATTCACAGAAAGGACCAGAAGGAAGCTCAGAGTGAAGCATGAACAGGACAGTTTTGACAGTAATGTGTAGAATTGTTATATCCCTTTTTTTAAAAGTAAGCAGTATTATATGGAAATTCACAGTTTCATATGCAATCCTCTGTTTCCTGCTATGTATATAAAAATGCTCTTTTTTGGTGTTTAAGGTCAGAACAATTTTTTTAAAGAAAGACACAGCCTCCACAGATAAGGAGGTAATAGTTCTTATCTCATCCTTGATCAGACCACAACTAGAGTGAAATGCACTATAAAAGTAATTGGTAAGCTGGAGAACAAAAGGAGCCAGTTGGATACTGAGAGATTTTGAGTCTATGCCATATATGGTTTGGTTGAAATAACTTGGGATGTTGGCAAGGCCAGAGAAGAGAAGATTCCATTAGATACACTAACTGTCGTCAAATATTTGAGGAGTTGTTACATTGAAAAAGGGTGAAACTTGTTCTGTTTAGGCTAGTGAGCAGAATTGGAAGCAATGGGTAGAATTTGCAAAGGGGACAATTTAGGCCTAATGTCAGGAAAAAGAATTCCTGACAATTTGGACTGTCCACAGTTGACTGGCTTATCACAGAAGGTAGCAGACTTCTCCTCATTGCAGAGGCTGGACAGTCACTTAGCAGGTAAGTTGCAGTAGAGATTCTTTTTTGGATATGCGTTGGACTAGAAGGCCCCTGAAATCTATGAGTCTGATTTTGTAATTCTCTGCCTCTGATTGCTGTCACTACATCATTATTTCCCCACTGGCCCATTCTCTTCAGTATTGGTGTTCTACTTTACTCACTATCACATATAACTTGATGGGAGGGGAGAGGAACAGGGACATGTTTTGGGGGTTTTTTGTTTGTTTTTATCCGAGTTAACCAAAATAGACAGGGAGGGTTTGGAGAAAATATTCCTGTGCTTATTACACACTCTACACATATATAGTTCAAACAAATCAAGGCTTAATTTGAGTCTTCAGGACTAGACTCCAGTCTGGTTTCTAAATTTCTAACGCTAATCTCAATTTCCTTCAGAAACTAGAAGGTAGAATAGTCCTCATGGGACCATGACACTACAAAGTTTCATCAATCTTAATTTGAATGTACTGTTGGAAATGGGCTCTGCTTAGGGAACTTTGTAGGGACTTCTGTGAACTCGTGCAGAGTGAACTGAACGGAACCAGGAAGAAATACGTGCGCAATGAACACTGTCACGTAAAAGAAAACAACTTTGAAAGCCATCAGAACTCTAAGCAATACGATGCCTAACAACTGCATCAGTGAACAGTTGGCAAAGTGTGCCTCCCTTACCCCAGAGGAAAAGTGGTGGATTATAGGAGCAGAATGAAGCATACCTTGCCAGATATGACCAATGTGTTGTTTGTTTTGCTTAACTGTGCCTTGTACTTTGCAGTTAGGTGGTGCAGTAGAGTGTCGGCGCTGGAGTTAAAATCACTTACTAGCTGTGTGATCCTGGGCAAGAAACTTAACCCTCTTTGCCTCAGTTTCCTCATCTGTAAAATGAGCTAGAGAAGGAAATGGCAAACTACTCCAGTGTCTTTGCCAAGAAAACTCCAAATGGGGTCACGAAGAGTCAGACACAACTAAAACAAATGAACAACAACAACAGCTTTGTTGGGAGAGCATGGCCTACTGGAGGGTGGTGATGGTGGTGGTTGTGGATGGGGGGAGTCATTGGGAAATGATAACTATGTTTTTAAAGCATAAATAAAACATTTTTTAAAATAATATTTAAAAGGAAGAGGGGGAGATAGTTCCATTTCTTTAGATTTCGGATCCTGGGCGCTGAACCCCAGCTCTCAGCCGCAGACTACCCATGAAATGTTTAGCCCAAACAGCACATGACTACTTTTTTCACTTTTAAAGCAATTGAGCTGGAACAAGCAGCTCTAGTCTTCCTCTCACATGCACGTTTGCACACAGCTAGCTAGATTAAAGATCGTTACCCTTCAGGAGAACAATTTCCCCATTTGCACATAGCCACAGCAGCCCCTATATCAGCAAGAGACCTGACCCCTTCTATTAGGACATAGCCCCTCAAATACCATTCACAAAGCCAAAAAGGTTTAGCAGGAAAGCTGCCAAGTAACATTTTTAACACCTTCTTTCCCTCCCCCACCTCCGAGTCTCTACCAACCCCACAGCTGGGCTTCCATCCAACTCTGGTAGTCCCTGGCTAAAGGCCAGAGTTCAGATAAGTAGGAAGTTAGTCAAGTGCGTGAGCAATTTTTTTTCCCCCAAGATTTTAGTAAGTTGGTATATTTATTTAAACCCCACCGGCCAAATGTATTTAAACGCAACATGCCTTAGAGAAATGCACCAAGAAAAAGTGAAACAAATTCAATGGTCGAAATAAAAAGAGAAAACAACATTGGGGAAAGGCTGAAACAAAATTACTTTCCACAGCCCGCCCTAGAGATCAGCAGATATAGAGCAATGGAGCCATGTGTTAACAGTTAAACTGGGCAATCGACTGAAATACGGGTGTCCTTGATTTGAGCCTTGCAGAACCGAATTTACTTTTTGTGCTTTGAGGTTCTTGCCTTTGGTTTTCATTTTTAATGAACAACTAAGCCCCAGCCAGACAGCTCCACGCGTGTTCCATGAAAGTGACTGTTCCATCTGAAGTTGGATTTTAAAGTAACAGCCCAAGCTTCTTTAATCACATCATTTTATTTTTTTAAAAAACATTTCCAATGAGAAACAGGGCTCTTATCTGAAAGACTTTGTTCTCTCTGCTACATGTATATTTCAAAAGACCATGTGTGTGTCATTCCAACCCTGTACATTTCAAATTGATCTGTAGTCAGTAATTCATTAAAAAAAAGCTATAGGGACAATATTGTGGATTTTAGCACCTTTAAATTTAGTACCCAAAGAAAACTTGTTTAATTAAAAGGAGAACCTTTAGGTATTCGCATGCATCCATTTTAAGGACATACAACTAACATACGATGAATCTCTTCAGTAGACTTGTTTAATTAATATAGTCATTAGGCACCCACAACTGATAAAACACAGATTTTTTTCTTTTTTTTTTTTACTGAATAATAAACTGCTCATATTCTATGGCATCTTATTTCGATTTTCCAGCCAAAAGATGAAGCTCATTTCTGTCACCACTTCTAGTCTTAGAGGTTGATGTTATTAAATGACAAAAGCCTTGGAGTTAATAGAATATATCCATCACCTCTCTTCCTTTTCTTCCTAATCTTTTAGGTTTCAATCTGTGTTGTCCTTAAAAACAATTAATGGAAGACCCCATATGATGATTTTCTAAATGACCCCACTTTCTGGAAATAAAATGTGAGAATGCTAAACTTAGAAAGGTATTAAATCAATCCAGCAAGAGAGCCTTCAATTTGTCCATATGCATTTGAGGCCTGAATATCATGTGGAAAAAAGCCAGACACTTTTGGGTGTCCCCCGGAGTACATTTCAAGAACACTGCCAGGCCCAAAAGAGAACAAAGAGAAGGAATTTGTTAAAGAAAAAAAAAGAAAAGAAGGAAGGAAGAAAGAAAGAAAGGAAGGAAGGAAGAAAGAAAGGAAGGAAGAAAGGAAGAATGGAAGGAAGAAAGAAAGAAAGAAGGAAAGAAAGAAAGAGAAAGAAAGAAAGACAGAAAGAAAGAAAGAAAGAAAGAAAAAAGTAGTTGATACAAACTAGAAAGTTCTGCTGAAGAGTGAACTTGTTGGCACTGGTCATGTGGAGCTCTGGTTGGTGGCTTTTGTGTCGAAATATGAATGATTTAGAAAGTACCCTTTCATTCCTCCTCTCTTAAAGAGGCTGTACAATGTCCGCACTGGGTAGATTGCTAGGGCTGGAGTCCAGAAGAAAATTTGGGTTCCACTCCCACTGAGGTCGATTACTTGTTGGTTGACACTTAGGCCTTATTTAGGACCTTAGATTACAATCTGCAAAGGTGGAAGGAATTCTTATGGGGTGGGAGGGAGGTTTACCCTTGACAATCACAGAGCCTATATTTAGAGGTCATCTAGTTCAACCCCTTCATTTTCAGTGGAGGGAACTGAAGCCTACAGTGGTATAACTGGGAACCTACACGGTATTCACAAATGTCTATTTCAAAGATATTTTGAGAGACCCTCGAAAGCAAAGTCTCATTCTCTATAAACAAGTAAAAGACCTTCCAAAAAGTAAAGGCCTTCCAAAGACAATGCAGAGCAAGGAGCGTCTCCTTTCAAAGGTGCTAAATCCCTGCCCTCATTTTCCTTAAAGATCTCAGAAAAACAACATGTAGGTGTTCATTCACTGGAGAACAGTGAGGTAAGTGTTTCCAAACTGAGAGAAGGTCTCAGGGTAAAGGTCATTTTTTTTAAGCCATTCTGTCCAGTCATGTCTTTCCTTCAGTCTTTTCCTGGCCTTTATGAGTTCAAGATGTCACTGGGTACCATGATAGAAGGCAAATATTTGTCAGTGAACAACACATAAACTATTTGCTGAGTGCAAATATTCTTACACTTCCCTTCTACAGTCTTAAAAATCCCCTGAAGAAATCCCCAGAGAGTATCATGCTTACTGTTGATAATGATACCAGAAGTGGTGATTTGTATTGTCAGCTTATGAATAAATAAACCCATCTGGTGCATGAAGTATTTCAGCAGCAATGCCCAGTGACAACACTGTATGGGCCTATTATTCACATGAGCCACTAGGTAGTAAGCCCCTCAGGACAGTCTGTTCTTGCATAGCCCTCGAAAGGGTATAAAATGCCTACTTCAGATGGTATATGAATATCCAAATTCTTCCAGGGTCTATACTGGGTTTTTCAGAACTTGGCCTATTTGTTCACATCTATGCAATTATGTTTGAAACATGACTAGCATGTTCTTAGGGAGTAACAAACTAGCAAGGCCACAATTATTTCCCATGCACTGGTGGCATCTAATGTTTCCTATGGTGGTTTTTTGTTTGTTGTTTTTTTGCTGTTGTTGTTTTTTTTTTTTGACAAAGTCCTTTGGTACATATGACCACCTCTGGTGGATTAAATCAAAAACTAAGGCTGTGGTCAGTCAAAGGCACTCTGTTTGGAGGCAGTGTGGTGCTGAGGAATGAACATTTGTTATTTTATTACCCATGTGACCTTGGATCAGATGATGAGTAGAGATCATAAGCAGGATATTTTATTTGTGCTATAAATTAACCATTGAAGGAAGTCCAGGAACGGTGATGCAAAGTCTATCCCACTCCTGTGCCAGAGGGAATAGTGTTGAGGGTTTAGGGTTAGACTTCGTGACATTTTTATTTAATTATTAAGTGAGAATGGTTAGTAGTTTCCAGAAATATCCTACTCACTAGTTCATTGTGGCATTTTGGATTCTCAAGACTATGCCATTAGAACAAAAGTTGTGACAGGCCTCACCAGGAGGAAAGATTTTACATATGAGTACAACGATGGCTTGTCTAAGTATCAGCCTAGTGATGTTTCAAGAGGCTTATCACCTGGTTACTTAACAAGCTTCTACATATCAATTGGTAACAGTACTAAATTCATAAGGATTAATTACAAAACACAATTTAAAGACAATTTTAAGATGCCATTGCAGACAATCATTTTGGATTTCTCCTTCATCAAACCATTGGATAGGAGGGTTGGTTTATTTCATTAGAAATTTTTCCACATAACTAGTTGTTTGATCCTTACCCTAGTAGACTTTGGTGAGTATGCTAACGATCCAAAGGCAAGCAGTCAAAATGTGAGAAGACAGAGTGGGCTGCATATGCAAACATTTTAGGACAGTTTTATGATGGCGGTAGCAAGCAACAGTGTTGTTCAGAGCGTCTGACTCTTCATGACCCCACTTGGCAAAACATCTTGGCAAATATACTGGAGCGGTTTGCCATTTCCTTCTCCAACTGATTTTATAGATTAGGAAACTGAGGCAAATGGGGTTAAGTGACTTGCCCAGGGTCAGTTAGTAAGTATCTTGGGGCCAGATTTGGACTTGGGTCTTCCTGACTCGAGGCCCAATGCCCTATCCAGTGGGCCACCTAGCTGCCCTAGAACAACAGTAGAGAGGAGAAAGTGGTAGAGATTACTCACTGAGTGCTAAGTACACTTCCTTAAATACCGATCTTATTGCATTCAAATGACCTCTAAATGAAGCAGGGAATCTTAGATTGGTAATTTTTAAAGTTTTCCTTCTATCCCCTTCCCCCCCAACTATAGAGATGTCTACTTAAAATTCAATTGAGACTATTTTTTTAATCTATGATCTTATATTTGTTTATCTATCTATCTATTTATTTATAGCCAAGGGTTTTCTGGAAATGGTTGTGATTTTTTCTATTTTGAAAGCAAAACTAGTTTTTCTTTGTAAAAAAGACACTTTGTTAGGGTGAAGGGTGGGAAAAAAATGTTAACCTGACTTTTGTCTGAAAACTGGAGTCACACTTGATATAGATATTAAAAGTCACTGACATTTATGAGAGGCAGAATTACATGAAATTAAATTGTAGGACTTGGAGTCAGGAAAAACGGTTTGAACATACTAAAGTAGTGAAAGTGGCAACTTAAGACAATGATGGAGGAGTTGGTGATCCACATTGGTAGAGGTAGCTTCCACACCAGGGGTTCCTTGCAGTGAAATGGAAGGGGTAGTAGAGAGGGAGAGAGACAGAGACAGAGAGAGTACTTTAGATAGGCTGCTTGGTGTAGTACAGGGATTCTTAAAATGTGCTCTACGGATAGATTTCAGGTGACCCAGTGAACTTGAATGGGAACAAAATTATAGCTTTATTTTAATTTTAATTTAATTTTATTATTTTTAAATTGTGTTACATTAAAATTAATTATTAAAGTTAAAGTTAAATGTTTAAATTCAATATTAATTTTTAAATTTTACTATTTTGTTTCCTTTGTAATCCTTTTGAATTTTCTTTAATTTTTAAAATTAATTTATTTTTAGTTTTCAACATTCACTCTCATAAAATTTTAAGTTTTAAATTTTCTCCCCTTCCTTTCCCTCCCCCCTCCCCAAGACGGCATACAATCTAACATAAGTTGTACATATACATTCCTATTAGACATATTTTCAGATTAGTCATTGTAAAGAAGAATCAGAACCAATGGGAGGAACTACCAGAAAGAGGAAACAAAACAAAAAAAAAAAAGAGAGAGAGAGAGAGAAAGCAAATAGTCTGCTTCAATCCAGACTCCAGAGTTCTTTCTCCAGATGTGGCCAGCATTTTCCATCGTGAGTCTTTTGGGGTTGCCTTAGATCCTTGCATTGCTGAGAAAAGCCAAGTCTATTAAAGTTGGTCATCTAACAATGTGGCTGTTACTGTGTACAATGTTTTTCTGGTTCTGCTCACTTCACTCAACATCAGACCACACAAGTCTTTCCAGGTTTTGCTCAAGGCCAGCTGCTCATCATTTCTTATAGCACAATAGTATTCCATTACATTCATATATCACAACTTGTTCAGCCATTCCCCAATTGATGGGCATCCCCTCAATTCCCAATTCTTAGCCACCACAGAAAGAGTGGCTATAAGTATGTTTGTACATGTGGGTCCTTTTCCCATTTTTATGATCTCTTTGGGATACAGACCTAGAAGTGGTATGGCTGGGTCAAAGGGTATGCACAATTTTATAGACTTTTGGAAAAATTCCAATTTGTTCTCCAGAATGGTTGGATCAGTTCACAACTCCATCAACAATGCATTAGTGTTCCAATTTTCCCACATCTTCTCCAACATTTATCATTTTCCTGTTTTGTCATGTTAGCCAATCTGATAGGTGTGATGTGGTACCTCAGAGTTGTTTTGATTTGCATTTCTCTAATCAATAGTGATTTAGAGCATTTTTTCATATGCCTTTAGATAGCTTTCATTTCTTCATTTGAAAACTGCCTGTTCATATCCTTTGACCATTTATCAATTGGGGAATGTCTTGTATTCTTCTAAATTTGACTCAGTTCTCTATATATTTTAGAAATGAGGCCTTTATCAGAGACACTGGCTATAAAAATTCTTTCCCAGCTTTCTGCTTCCTTTCTAAGGTTGGTTGCATTGGCTTTGTTTGTGCAAAACCTTTTCAATTTAATGTAATCGAACTCATCCACTTTGCATTTCATAATGTTCTGTATCTCTTGTTTGGTCATAAATTCTTCCATTCTCCATAAATCTGACAGTCCTTTGTAATCCTACATGTTTTATTTTATACCTTTAAAAACCTTGCTCTGAGAAGGGCGCCAAAGAACTCACCAGATAATAGCCAAAGTGGTGCAGGACACACAAAAAGGGTGAAGTAGCCCTGGTGTAGTGGATAGAGTTGGAATCGGAGTCAAGATCTAGATTCAGGTCTGGCATTTGATACCCTTGGCAGGTCACTTCATCTCTGAGCCTCTGCCTATCAGTCTAAAAGGGGGATAGTAACAGTAGCATTTGCAAAGTTGTTTAGAGAATCAGATGAGATAAAAGTATGTAAGGTACCTTAAACCTTAGTGTTTGTAAAGCACTATAATAATTGAGGTTGGATATCCCCCTCTATGGGATGGGGGTGGGGGTAGAGTTCTTACCCCCACAAGTTCCACATTTAAGGTGGGTAACCTATGAGAAAATAACAAGTGATAGTGTTAGAGGTGAGAGTTGAACCTTGAGCTTCTTGACTCCAGGCCTGGGTTGTTACGATGTAGGAGGCTACACTGTCTTTTGCTTAATCTTGGACCATTTTATGTCAACGTTAATTTTCCCCAAACCTTTTCAAGGCCAGATTTCTCTTTCCTCTCTGACCCCACCCCCACTCTTACCCCAGAGGATCATAACAACATCTTAATTGGAGCAAGGTTGTCTCAGAGGAAGCCAAGTGAAGAGGTTGAGCCTCCAGGGGTGGGGAGCGCCCTCATTTATCCTAGCATTCTCTTCTTGAATTAACATTGTTTTAGGACAGTTTTCTCCCTCTCCCCACTATCCCCCAAATATAATTAAATCTTCGAAAATGACTGAGTCGCTGCCCTTGACTGGCATTGGTAAAGTTTCTAGTACGGGAACTGCACACCGAGAAATGAAATCTCAGCGCCCAACTGGCCTCAGCCTCACTTTGCTTTATGGGTGATGACGCAGGTGGGGGAGGGGTTAGAAGGCACGCATGGTCACAAAGAAAACTGGGCGGGGCGTATGACAGGGCGGGAAGCTGGTAGCTGCCCTCGCGCCCAGTTTTCCTTACAGCTGTCCTCTCAGTGCCCGGCCTCGGTTGTCCTCAGAGGCTGTCCTACTCTCAGGTTTTTCCTTTGTCCTCGGAGACTTTTTGTTCGTTTGTTCTCCAGGGAGACCTTTTGTCCTTAGAGACTTGTGGCCTTTTTGGAAACTTATCTCTGAGACTTTTTTTATTCTCCCTGGAAACTCATTCTCCTCAGAGATTTTTTGTTCTCAGAGACTTTTTCTCCTCAAGAGCCTTTCCTTCACCTCCACAGATATTTTTCCTCCTACTCCTCCAAGACTTTGGGCCTCTCCAGAGACTTTTCTTCCCCTTTATCCTTGCCCTTCCCCTCCCCCCACCTACCATCGGGACTGACTCTTGGCACCTCCATCTTCCCTCGAGGCAGCAGCATCGAATTGTCCTCACTGTAGTCATCATCGGCAAATGCCAGGTCGGGTGACGCGGAACTGAGTGAGTGTGTGTGTCCGTAGGTCTGTGTGGATCGGGCCTCCCGCCTCCCTCCCAGGCCTCTGCCTCCACTGCCCTCCCTCTCGGTGCCCTGCTGTCCGGTCCCCTCGGGTTGGTCAGGTCGGGCCGGGTTCCCGCCGCAGGCGGCCTCCGCGAGGCCTCCTCCTCCTCCTCCCCCCCCTTCCACCCCAGCCTCCATCTCGGCCGCCAGCGCCGCCGCCATCATCACCAAGGCCTCCTCCACCTGAGCGACCGGCCTTAGCATCCACCGCCCCTCCCCTCCCCGACCAGGTCCGGGCCACGGGGCCTGGGTCCCCCCCCACCTTGGTGTTCCCTCCTGCAGCAGAGCCAGAACCACCGGGCACCATCCCCGCACCCCGCCCGCACCCCGCCGCGTCTTCCGCTGTCCTCCTCCTCCCCTAGGCCACCAGAGCCACAGGCACTCCTTGGGCCGCGGGTATGGCGACGCCCACCTCCCCCATCGACATGGACATTTCCGAATGCGAACTGGCTTCCTGCAGCACCGACACCACCACCATCACGCCAGCATCTTTCACCTCGATGATGGCCACCCCCGCGTCCTTGGTCTCCATGGCCTCCTTGGGCACGGACGAAGACGAAGAAGAAGAGGCTATGCTGGTGTCGGGCTACGGCGCCGCAGCTTCTGGGGCACCCGTCTCCATGGAGCAGGAGTTCGAGGCCTTGGACGCGGGCAATGGATGGCCCCAAGCCTACTTCAAGGTGGACGACCTGTGCCGCAACTACCCATACCACGTGGCGCGGGCCTCGGAGAACAGGTCCCGCAACCGCTACAGGGACGTGAGCCCCTACGATCACAGCCGGGTTTGCCTGAAGGCGGCGACCCCAGCCCCTGGGGGAGGCTTTCACCCAGGCCTCGGCTTGGCTTTGGCCATGGCCGGGGGTTCTTACCCGTCCTCTTCGACATCCTCAAGCCTTGGGGACCGAGGTGGAGGTAGGGAGCAGAACGACTACATCAACGCCAGTTTCGTGGTAGTGGAGGAGGCCCATCGGAGCTATATCCTGACCCAGGGGCCCCTGCCCAATACCTGTGGCCACTTCTGGCTTATGGTGTGGCAGCAGGACAGCAAGGCCGTGATTATGCTCAACCAGTTGGTGGAGAAGGGCTCCATCAAGTGCTCCCAGTACTGGCCCCCCTTCCAGGGCCAGACCCTCCTCTTCGAGGAGATAGGCATCAGGGTGCACATGCTGGGGGAGGAGGGGAAGCCCTACCACACAGTCCACTACCTGAGGCTGGAGAACATACTGACAGGGGAGATGAGGCCCATCTACCACTTCCACTATACCAGCTGGCCCGACTTCGGGGTACCTGAATCTCCTGCCTCCTTCCTTGCTTTCCTTTTCATGGTTCGGGAGTCGGGCTCCCTCAACTATGAGCAGGGCCCTGTGGTCATCCACTGCAGCGCCGGCATCGGGCGATCAGGCACCTTTGCGCTGATTGATGCCTGCCTGGTCCTGATGGAGAAGAAAGATAACCCCTTTTCCCTTAACATCAGACAAGTATTGGTGGGCATGAGAAAGTACCGGATGGGACTTATTCAGACCCCAGAACAGCTAAGATTCTCATACATGGCTGTCATTGAAGGGGCAAAATTCCTCATGGGAGATGAAAACATCAAGAAAAAGTGGGAACAACTTAGCAAGGAAGATCATGCTCGAAGCTACAGCTTTGACAGTTCTCCACCTCCAAGTGGAATAGTAAATAGAAGCTATAAAGCTGTCAGGCTGTTTTTAAAGGATGATAAGGATGGTGATGAGGAGGATGATGATAATGAAATAGATGATGAGTCAGATTATTCAGATCTAGCCACTAGACTGCCGGATTCTGAGGAAGAGAGCCCTGAAGGTGGTGCCCGTAAACCAAGTCGAGAGGATTGTAAAGCTAGTACCAGTCGGGATGGGAATGAGGAGAGGGAGACACCAGCTAAGGCTCCATTTAAAAAAAAAAGATTCAGTCTACAGGACTTTTGAACAATTCAGTCATGCAAAGACCAACTGAAAATGCTCTCTCTGATCCAAGGAAGAAGAAAATGTCTCAAAGACTTGTTTACACCGTTTACTGTATACATCCAGAGTAAAGAGTACCACTGGCAAAACCCTTTAATTTGTTAAGTGTTTTAGATGCTTTCAAAAAATTTAGACCTTTCAAAACCCGTAAATTTGATTAGTTGTTGAATATTTTTTAAAGTGCTTATATGAGTTGTAGAAAGAAACAAAATGAATGAAAACACTTTTATTACACTTCTGTTCTTTAGGTGTTTTTATATTCTGGGTAGAATTAAGTGTTTTTTAAACTGAAAAAAGTTAAGATGTTTATCATTTTAAAGTGTATTTTAGCTCCTCGAAGACCACCAACTTTGACTTTTGAAAAATTTAATGATATATTATAAACTTGATACTGAGTAGCTATACCAGTAAATAACTTACTATCTGTTTACATTACTGGAAAAATATTTATTGACTTAACTATTTAAGTTACTTAGTAGCTATTTACATTATTTTGCCAGCATAAAATGTTTTCTTAAGTGGAAAAATATTAAAATTCTTAACAGCATGTTTATCATTTGACAGGCATTTTAGTAACTTCAAAGATCGACTGATTTTAAATAATTTATAGTAAACTTAATATCGGATAGCAATACAAATAAGTAACTTGTTTAGTATCTGTTTATATTACTGGAAAAATATTTAAAATTTAACTATTTGAAGTAAATTTAACTATTTAAAGTACTTAGTAGCTATTTACATTATTTTACCAGCCTTAAATATTTTAACTAAAAAAAAAATGAAAACTTTAAGATAGGTATCATTTTAACATGCATTTTAGTAACTTCAAAGATTGATTGTTTTTAATAATTTATTATAAGCTTAATATTCAACATCATCTTAAATAAACTTGCTTAGCAACTATTTGCATTTATATTAATTTAAATTGATTAAAATATAACAACTTTTCAGTCTTCATCAGACTTCTTTGTCCATTTCTTCTCATTTATTCTTCCTTTCATATTGTCATAGCCTGTGCTCTCTTTTACTGCTTCTGCTTTTTGCTATTTGCATTATTTCATGAAGGTTTTTTCCAGATTTCTTTATATTCTTTATACATGTCTCTCTTGATTCCATTATGGTACCGTGATTTATTTGATCATTCCTCCTCTTTTGAACACTTAGGTTGCTTTTAAGTTGTTTTTTTTTTTAATTACAAATAATGCTGCTTTAAAAAGCTTTAAACCTCCTTTTTTGTTTGCTTTTGACAACCCTTTCAAGTTTATGTAATAGAATTATTGTATCAAAAGTTATGATTCTTTTTGTAACTTCCTCAAAACTGCTAGATGGATCTCCAGAAAAATTCTCTGCCAGTTTTCAGTTCTACCAGGAATGAATGAATGTACTTGTTTCTTCACAACCCTACTAGAATTTAGTTTCATTTGGATTAATCATTTTTGCCAATTTAATAGGTTTGAGGTGGTACTTCAAAGTTTTTTTTTTAATTTGCACCTCCTGAATTATTTGGAAAGACAAGCATTTTTCTAATAAGTATTAACAATTTGTGCTTCCTTTTTTTTTATTGGAACATTCTCTCAGCACCCAACTGCCAATTTTCCCAAGTACATTTGTAAAATTATGAATCCTCCCAGTTTTTAGTTTCAGTAGACTTGTGAAACATTCATCTTTCGTACACATTAGTTAGATGTCTGGTATATCTATTCCATTGCTCTTTCTCTCGATTTATTTTAATTCAATACCAAGTAGATAGACCCTTTGTAACATTTTAAAAATTGGGAGTATAAGACTACCATCAGCTTGGTTTTTTCCGCCTTGCCTCTTGATATTCTTGATCATTGTTTTTCCATATAAATTTCATTATGATTGTGTCCAGTCCTATAAAGAAACATTGGTATTTTGATTGGTATTCCATTAAGGATATAGATTAATCTGATGTCTAGTGCCATTTTTATTATATTAATCTGACCTATCCATGAAGCATTGACTCTCCCTCCAACCATTTAGGTCTTCAATTACCAAAAATTGATTAAGTGCCAGGCACTGTGTTAGGTCCTAGGGATATAAGAACAAAAATGAAACACTCTCTTTTCTTTAGGAGCTTACATTTCTTCACAGGAGAATAACATACATATATAAGTATCTACAGAAGAAGTACTTATATATATATATAAGTATATGCAGAAGGTGATTTAGGGAGGACACTAGCAATTGGGAGGTTCAAGAAAAGCTTTGGGTAGAAGGTGATAGTTGAGCTGAGTCTTGAAGGAAGAGATCTACAAAGAAGCAGTAAGGAAAGGGTACATTCAAAGTATGGGGGAAACAGCCAGTGCCAAGGCAGAAAGATTGGAGATGGAGTGCTGTGTGTGAAGAGCAAAGAGAAGACCAGTTTGGCTCTATAGTAGAATGCAAGAAGAGGACTAATACATAATGAGGCCAGATAAGTAAGTTGGTGCTAGGTTTGGAAGGGTTTTAAAAGCCAAACAGAACATTTTTTAAAATTTTTCAACAAAGCAAAACGTAGCCACTACAAATGATTGAGTTGGGGAGTGGTACGGTCAGATGTGGGTTTAAAGCAAATGAGTTTGGCAGCTGTGTGTGTAGGATGGACTGGAATGGAGAGAGGCTTGAGAGACCCTTAACGGCAAAGGTCATTATAGCTTGATAGTTGTCCTTATGTAGGTCTTATGTGTTTCTGGGTAATGGTTGAATATTTGATTGTTTTGTTTTTATAGATGTGATTTCTTATTTTATGATGTTTTCATGATCTTTATTGCTACTTACACCAACCTTTTCAACTCTATAGAGAAATAAAGCTTAACCCTACACAGACTTTGGGGATACCCTCTATTACACTCAGAAGCCACTTTTAAAAAGTTTAATTTTAAAGGATACTCCTCAAGTTCTCCACTTAAACCTTACTATGAAGTTTCTTTTTAAATTTCTAGGTGTAACTACCTGTTTCCTATTGTCTTGTCTCATCTCTGACTTTAAGTGCAATAATTAGTCAATACCCTGGATGCACTGCTATCTCAGACAGCTCTTTTCTGTTTTACTTAGTAAGATTCTTGAAGCAACTAAGGTGACCGTCAATGATGAATCCTCTAGTTTGAGCTTTCTTCTGGATTGTCTTTCCTCTGTATTTGGTTATGTGCAAATAATTGAAATGCCTTTTCGTGGATTCATTTTACATGAAGGAGTGAAACACAAAATAGTGACAGAATTTTTAAGAAGCCAACACTTCCCTGATGACCTTCTATTCAGGGAAAAGCCAGAAGGCATCTTAAGTTTTTGGATTTTTTTTAAAAAATACAACCAATTCTCACCAGGGTGACTATATACATGAATTTTAAATGTTGTCTGTTATTTTTATTCATAGTTTTGATTACTTGGGAATACACCACATACTTACTTTGTAATAGAGATCAGGAGTGATATGAATTTATAGCTGACAAGAGTGAGGGTACATTTTGTGCCTTATTGCTGCAGTGAGCGCGTTAAATGATGCCCAATATTTTGATACAGTTAGTATGCATCTTCTCTCCCCTTCCTCCATGGTAGACCATGGCTAACCAAATCACACATGCCTTTGCACCTGTCTGAGGCACTCTTGACATATTATTGTGCGTTAGGATCTTCCTTTCATGTCCTCAGTTACCAAGCTCTGAGCACTCCACATTGCCTGCTTCAGCCACCTTTGTGGCCATTGAAACAAATTGTTATCTAGCCATTCTGCCAAAGGAAGTCTTCACGTGCTTGGGCTCGATACCCCACCCAGCTCACTGAAGGGTTCAAGACCCCTCAGTTCCCCTCGACCTGGTTTGGCCTGTCTGCCAAAACAGTTTACCCAGCTGTGGTTGCTGTGCATGCCACAACTTTTTAGAGCACAGATGAGAGTTGGGTGAATTAGGTGGACACCCCAAGGTGGAAAGCGGCCCTCACACCAGAGGTATTAGTCTTACCTTGACTCTAACGTAGTGATGTCATTTTGGTCCTCTTTGAGAATGAAGGACAGCAACCAACCAGCTCTGTTAGCATTTCATGATTAGGGGGTGTGGTGAAGGTGGCTTCTCAAAGGCTCGGCCAACAGAGGGCAAGTTCTAGCAGGTCCTACTAAGCTGGAAAAACTTCGAGTCCCGGTGTTATTATCCAAGGTTCGGAGAAGTACGTCACCAGGATGACTGGAAGATGACGAATTTTTCAACCATAGCATTTCTGGAAGGCCTCCTCCTGAGTCCTAGTGTTGTGTACTTCTTCAGTGAAGGTGGTGCCCATACTGATGAAAATACAGATCCTTGACAAGTATTGAGGTACTCTGTGCCATGGTGATCTATGTATGTGTTTTTCCCCATTGTACTATTAGTTCCATGAAGGCAGGGACCCTATCTTTTCTAAACTTTCTGTCTCCCTCAACATCCAGCATAGTATTTTCTACACAGCAGGTGCTTAGTCAATATTCGTTAAATTAACCCTTTTACTGCATCCCTTTGGTCTTGCTTTAACCTGTGCCTGCGGAAAAACCTTTGCCTATGTGTTTGTATTTGTGCCTATAACTGTCTCCTGTCTCATTGAATGAAAAGATGCCCAATGTCACTAGCTGTGCCTTGGGCATTGCCATTCATCCGATGACCTCAGAACGGCAATTAGACTGCACTGACGTGCTGTTCACAGGAAATAGCGGAAGGAACCGAGAAATTGTCAGCTATGTGGAATCTACGTTTGATGGGGGGTGAAGACACTTCTCTCTTTCTGAACTCAGTCCTCAACTTCTACAAACAATGCTTCCTTCTTTTCCTTTCCATTAAATTTGCAATTCATTAGCTCACTGAATACTGTCTGCCTTCTGAAAGAAATACTGCCACTTATCAAGGGACCGGTTCACTAAGAAGGATGGATTTAAGTCTTGCAGAGAACGGAGTTCGTTATGTACCTGTTGTTCACCAGTGGCGTATCTTTAGGTAGAATTATAACATCACATTTTCCAAAGAAGGTCCCATGTCTAAGGGAATTCCCAAAGCTTGATATTCACTTAAACGTCAGTATATAGTGTCACCAAGAGCCTATTTCTATCCCTTATTCTGAAATCACAAGCTCGTGGCCTAGGGATCGGCCTGCTAAAACTCATCATTTAGCTGCCTGCCTCTGTAAGTGAAGTTCTGCTTCATGGTCACTTCTCTTCCTTCATAATAGCTCAGCAGGCCCTTTGCTTGATCAAGACACCTCTGCAATGTAGTCAGCACCTATTTTGAACCTAAATGCCCCGGGGTTGGGGAACATGTGGCCCTCTAGGTCCTCAAATGTGGCCCTTTGACTGAATCCAAACTTCACAAAACAAATCCCCTTAATAAAAGGATTTGTGTTGTAAAACTTGGGCTCAGACAAAAGTTCAAACTTGAGGACCTAGAAGGCCACGTGGGACCTAGAGGCCACAGGTTCCCCACCCCATGGGCTAGATTGTAGCCCATATCTTGCCTCTCCATTTAGTTTTATCCTAATTACTACTCAGGCCGAATTTGCAGGCAAAACTTTTCATTTAAAATGTATATGTCTTACATGATGTTGATTTGGGACAAAACAATACACAATGTCAATAAGTGACCTAACTTAATCAATTTGCCTTCATACAAGGACATCCAGGGCCTTGCTCCCTATGCCAATCATGCAGTGAGCCTCCACAATTTCCTCCCACTATAGAAAGCACATTTTTGCTGAGATTGGTATATGATTTTCATGGTCAATCTCCATTTCCTAATGCTTGGCTTATTTCAGCATTGACTAACTTCCCTCTGAGACAAGTTCATCTTAAATTGCGTTAATAGAAGTATAGTAACAAGATGAAGGGGGGAGGGGCATGTGATATTAGTCCCAAGGTACTCCCAGAGTATGATATTTTCAAGTATCTGAAGGGCAAGTCAGGTAACAGAGAAATAAGAAACTGTTCTGCTTGGCCCCAGAGGGCAGATCTAGGAACAGTAGGTAAAAGCTACAAGAAGGCAGATTTCTGCTGTATGTGAAGAAAAACTTCCTAACAATTAGAGTAGACTAAAGAGGAATGGAATGCTTTAAGAGTTCATCACTAGAGGTCTTCAAAGGAAGACCTGATAGCCAATTACCAGGGATACTGTAGGGAGGATTCGTATTTGGAGAAATGTTAGGTTAGCTGATCTCTGATATCCCTTCCAGCTCCAAGATTCTGGGTGGGGGGGGGGGCTGGTCAGGTCACATCTAGGGTATTATACTTAGTCCTGGTGTTTTTCTACAAAGACATTGCCAAACTGAAGAGTGTCAAGGGAAGGGCTATAAATTATAACTCACATTTACATGATGCTTTAAGGTTTAAAAAGTACTTCCTTAATCACAACCTGATGAGGTAGGTAGTGTAAAAATCATTATACCCGTTTTACAGATGTGGAAGCTAAGGTCCAAAGAAGTTGTGATTTGCCCATAGCTATTGAGTGTGGGAATTAGAGCTCAAACTCAGATCTGACTCCAGGTCCAGTGTGCTTTCCCTGACACTCAAAGGATTAATATTATTATAGAAGGTTCCAGTGCATAAAGAATCCTTAACTTCTTTAATATTTTACATTTCATTGATGGCAATATCATCATTATCTTTTCTAATATTTCCTGATCTTTTTCAGTTCCACACACATCTGTGAACTTTCTGGGCCACAGCAGGTATGCTGGCGTTGCTTTCCAAGCCCTCTGTCCAGGCAGCCATCTACCTTCATCCTCTCCTTTATATCACACAAACACACCAGTCATCTTCCATCCTCATAACAATTACCACACTGCAAATCAAAACTGGCATGTCTAAGCCTAATTCCAAAGAACCCCGGATCATCAGAACATGCTAAGGACATCTTCAAACGCAAAGTGTCAAAGCACTAGCTGCCATATAAGTAGCAAAATGCTGCAGCAGGCAGAGCTGTTGTTGTTGTTGTTATGATTTTGCCCATTTATATTCCCTAAGAAACCTGTGTTCTATTTTTGAGAATGTACCAACAATATCTTCCAACCCTCTATGCTTAGGAAAAAGTCTCCACTTCGTAAAAATATCCTCTACAATTTGTCTTTGGTGAATTATGAGTATACCCTAGCGTCAGGAAGAATTAACACAACCTATATCTTTTTTCCTCACTGAGAGCCCCCTTTGATTAAGGAAATTACTAGAGACGGTCTCCCTCTCTGGCAATGTGTCCTCATTTCAAAATCTCTATCAGTCAGACAAAAATAAGAAATGGCAGATGTGACAACTGCCCTTAGTGAGTTCAAGTCACTGAGCTCAAATGAACTCCTTCCTTGGGTCCTAAAAAAACTGGCAGATGTGATTGCTATTTGTGGACTAGGAAAAATTGTGAGAGTGAGAGAGGTGGGCCACAACTGGAGAATGGCAAATGTCCCAGTTTTCAAAAAAGGGAATAGAGTCGAATCTCCAAACTGTAGGGCCAATGACCTTGACTTCTAATTCCTGGCAAAATTCTAGAGCAGATTATTGAAGCAATGGCTGATAAACATCTCAAAAAGGAAGCAGTGATTTCAAAGACCCAGCACAGCTTCACAAAGAATGACCTTGTATCCTTTATGGACAGAGTTACTACAGGTTCATTCAGGGGAATTTTGTAGGTACCTCTCTTCTAGGACCACATTGGACCAAGGCTCTCATGTTAATCTGGTATACAAGTTGCAGAAATGGAAAGCAAAGCACGTACCATTTGACAGGATCCAGGCATCCTAAACATGTTTAGAAGCTTACTGATCTGTGATTTCATCAGTGTGGGACCGCCCTTCATGAATACAAACTAGAGCCTCTGCAAGACTTCACATTTGGTCTGATTCTAATGCATGCTTTCCCATAAATCCTCCAGAGATTATCTCCCTAACTGGGGAGGCCTTCCTCTTGTTCTTTGAATATCTTGGGGACAGCAACATACAAACAGGGCTAGCTGAAGGTCTATCCAGATGTTGTCTCCCATTTTTGATAGACAACTGTCCGCTTCTTTTCCTATTCATCCATATCCTCAATAACGTCTCTTACACAGTTTCTCCTGCACAAATCTGTCTTCTTCACTTACGTGCTATTGTCTGCTTGTGCCCACGGTATGGATTACTTCCAATAAATACATTTTAAAGTGCAATGAGCAAAGGTTACAGAAAGAAAAGCATGCCCAATTGACTACACCTATAGAAAACCATCTGTAAGGAATATGTTTTGTGCATTTGCTTAGATGTTCAGCTCTGCCTAAGGATCGCGTGTCACAGTAGGAAAAGCATTGATGCCTAGGTAGAGTCGGATGAGACCTAGGTTCACATTGTGACTTTAACACTTGTTAGCTGTAAGGCCATGAATGAGTCACTTAACCAACCTAAGTCTCCCTTTCCATTTGTTTAAAGACAATGGGACAGGGAGTAGGAGAACTGCAACGATACCTGTTGTAATAGCAATAATAATAATAATAATAATAATAATAATAATAATAATAGCTAACATTTATGTAGTGCTTACTGTGTCCCAGGCACTATGCTAAGTGCTTGAAAATTATTATCTCATTTGATCCTCACAATAATCCTGGGAGGGAGGTACTAATTCCCATTTTACCAATTAGGAAATTGAGGCAAACAAAAGTTAAGTCAATCACCCAGGGTCACACAGCTAGTAAGTGTCTCAGGCCGAATTTGAACTCAAGTCTCCTTGGCTCTAGGTTCAGTATTCTATCCACTGCACCACCTAGCTGCCCCTAATATCTTCCTCAGAGAGTTGTCGTAACAATCAAACAAAATATCTATAAAGTACTCTGTCAACTGTAAAGCACTGTATGAATATCAGGAATTATTGTCTCTGGGGAACCTAAGGGCTCTGAATGGGCCATTGGAGGGTTGGCCCCACCATCTACCTTGGATAAGTATGAAAACTCAAGGAGCCTTGAGTGCAAAACTTAGTTTGGACCTCCTTGTATAACTTGCAAGTTAACGGAATCTGTAAAAAGCAGTAGAAATACCTCCGTACTTCATGAAAGAGAATCCTATAATTAGGAGTTTAACGTAACTTAGAAAACAAAATTGTTTTCAGAGGGAGGGATTTGAGAGGACTTAATTATAACTACTTAGATTTAATTGGCTGTACTGGGCTTGGGGATTACCCTCTTGTGTAATTTACATATCCATATGGCAGACAGATTTGTATGAAAATTGTAGCACCTGGGAAAACATTTAGCAAATATAAAAGAACCAAAAACTACTACACATAAATATAGAACAAGAAAGAGGATGGATTAGATATACTTTAATAACTATCTGAAGGATTAAAGACTTAAAATGAAAAGGGACTCATTTTATAGAGGCAGAAACTGAGGCCTTGTGAATTACCTAATGTCACATAAGAAAGAAGGAAGGAAAAGCATTTATTAGGCACCTACGATGTGCCAGGCACTTTACAATTTTTTTTTTATTTGGTCCTCACAACCCTAGGAGATAGGTGCTATTATTATCTCCATTTTATAATTGAGGGAACTTAGGCAGAGAGAGGCTAAGTGACTTGCCCAAGTTACATACTATGCCCAGAGTCACATAGCTAGTAAGTAACTGATGCCATGTTTGAACTCAGATCTTCCTGACTCTGAACTGCCACCTAAATGCCACAAGTAGTCAGTGGCAGATTTAGGATTGCCGCAGGTCCTCTTACTAAATCCAGCACTCTTTCCACTGAACCACACTTCCGCAAGCAGCATTATTCTAGTTAATAATTTTCCCTCTTTAATGTATTTGTTACCAGATGTCTCTTTCTTTATGTTGTTACAGAGAATCATTTTGTAACATTTGTTAAGGATAAAACTGCAATGTGGGCTCTTAAAAGGGAACAATACTACAGACCTTTAAACCAATGTCATATTTTATCTGCTTTATGCCATCAATTAGCAAGCATTTGTTAAGCCCTTATTATGTGTTCCCGGAAAGCAGGGACTGACTTTTATCTTCCTTTATTTCCTCAGCACTCAGCACAGTGTCTACCATGTAGTAGGTGCTTAATAAATGTTTATTGACAATTATTGCAAAGAAAAGACAAAAACAGCCCTTGTTCTTGAGAAGCTTACATTCTAATGGAGAGAGACAACATATATAAATCAACACATCCAATTTAAATCTAGGATAGATCGAAGGTAGTTTTAATAATAGCTTGCATCAAGAATTCTTAGTGGAGGGGCAGCGAGGTGACTCAGTAGATAGAGCTCCAGCCTTGGAGTCGGGAGGACCTGAGTTCAAATCCAGCCTTAAACACGTGACACTTACTAGCTGTGTGACCCTGGGCAAGTCACTTAACCCTGATTGCCTCACTAAAAAAAGCAAAAAAAAAAAAAAAGAATTCTTTGTGGGGAAAAAAGGTTCTCATTGAACACTTGGGGCCCATCTCCAAGATCTAGGCTATCAGTGACTTGGAGCCAAGCAGCAGAGACACCCGTTTGGGGATTACTTTGTTATTCAGTGACATCACATTCGGAAGTGACCTTGGAGAGTCAAATGCTTTATACCAACTATTTTAAGTTTGAGCTTACTCTCTCTGAGGACCAAGGCGGTCAGGAGAAGAGAGAGCCTCCAGTCGTGAGTGGAGCAGATGTTTATACTTCAATTTTTACTGTATCTTCTCAGTAGTAAGTTAATTGATGTTAATTGGTCAAATTGCTATTGTAGTACTATTAACTGAATCTGCCAGTGACATATGGAAGACTCTAATTGTAACTGGTGATTGAATTTGGGAAGAACATACCAAAATGGGGACTCAAGTTTAGGGCATTAGAAGATGAATCACTCTGGCCCCATGAAGTACCCCTAGAAACCTGTAGCCAGCTGTCCTTTGGGGATCTGACTTGCTATGAATGGGAGTCAGGATAAGGGCTCTCATTCTTACTAGTAATCTCTTTTTACAAATAAGAGTTTATCAATATGTTTAATTTTTACATTGCCTAGATTTTCCCCGTATCCCTCTCCCTCTATGTTCCTTAGAGAGCCATCCCTTATAACAAAGACTTTTTTTAATAGAGGAAGAAGAGAAAAATTCAGCACAACCAATCAATACATCAGGAAAAGCTGATATTACATGCAATATTCTACAACTGTTGACCTCCAACCTTTGAAAAGCAGTAGGGAGAGGCATCTTCTCATATCTCTTTATGCCAGGCTCCTTCTATTTTTCCCTAAGTAATTTTTAAATTAATCTGTCCTTGCCCACTGCTCCTCCATTGAGTAAATTTTAAAAATACATAAATCCCTCAATACTAATTCATATAGTCCAGCAAAATAAATTTGCATGGTAGCTATGTCTGAAAATGTAGGCCTTTTCCTACATTTTAAGTTCATCACTTCTTTCTCAGGAAATGAGTGGCGTGTTTCATTTTTCATCCTTTTGGATTGTGTTGATCGGAGTTCTAATGTCTTTCAAAGTAGTGTTTCTCTATAAGGTTATTACCATTGTATAATTCATTTTAGTTCTGCTCATTTTACCCTGAATCAGTTCATAAAGATCTTTTTTTCTCAGTTTCTTCTGAGATTGTTCATTCCATAATTTATTATGGGAGAATAAAATTCCATTACATGTGTATACCACAACTAGTTCAGCCATTCCATTTCCCAATAGGTAATCACTCCCTTAGTTTACAATTTTTGGCTACCACAGAAAAGCAGGTATAAATATTTTTATGCATGCACATCTTTTTCTTCCTCCTTTGATTTCTTTGAGCTATAGGCCTAGTACCTGGATCAAAGGGCATGCATAGTTTGGTAACTTTCTGGGCAGAGTTCCAAATTGCTTTCCAGAATGGTTGGTCCAATTCGCAGCCCTACCAACAATATACTAGTATGCTTGTTTTCTTATAGACTCTCCAACATTTGTCATTTTCCCTTTTTGTCATCTTTGCCAACCTGATAGTGTGAAGTAGCTCCAAGTTGCTTTAATTCGCATTTCTGTAATTATTAGTGGCAGATCATTTTTATGATAGTTGATAGCTTAGATTTCTTCCTTTGAAAATTGCCTGTTTATGTCTTTTGACCGTTCATCTCTTGGGAAATGACTCTTAATTTAGACATTAGAGTCAATTTCTTATGTATCACCAATCTTGTTCTTTATAATTTTACAACATTAATTTTGAATCATTTTGTAGTTGTTGTTTTTTTCTGTCTACATTGTTGTAGTAATTGCATATATTATTTTCCTGCCGTGGCTTATTTCACTTTGTATCAGTTCATATGAATCTTTCCATGCTTCTCTCTATATTCATCATTTTTATAGCATAATAATATTCCATCACATTCATGTTACACAATTTGTTTAGCTATTCCTCATTCTTAAAAATTTCTTAAAAAACTTGAGGCCTGCTAACTGCTATTGAATGTGTTTGCTAAACATATGAGAACATGAGAGAAGCCGGTTATCTTTGTAATTAGTTCTTCAGAACCTGAGGAGGAGCTACTAAATGATTCTTCCACTCAGAGTCATGGTGGTGTTAGATATTTTCTGATCAAATTAAAAGGTATGGACAAGCTTTTCACTCAAGAATATACCAATGCAATGAAACTTGTCTCTGTGTACATAGGACTCTGAAATAATCAGTCAATCAACTGATGAATCAATCCATATGACTGAACTGATAGGTCAGTCAATCAACAAACACTTATTAAGCACCTACTATGTACATGCCAGGTACTATGTTAAGTTCTGGGGATACAAATAAAGTCAAGAAAAACTTCACCAGTCCTTTTTCTTAAGAATTTCACAGTCTAATGGGGAAGACCATATGCAAACAACAATGCACAAACGAGATATAGAGAGGCTGATTTGGAGATTGTCTCAAAGGGAGGGCACTAAGATTAAGAAGGACCGGGAAAGGCTTCTTACAGAAGGTAGGAATTTAGCTGAAACTTGAAGGAGGCCCGGAGGCTGCGATGAGGAGGGAGGGAGTTCCAGACATGGGAGACAGCCAGTGAAAATGCATGGAACAGAGAAACAGAGTGTCTGCGTTCGAGGAACAGCAGTGAGGACGCCAGTGTTACTAGATCTCAGAGTACAGGGAGGGGAGAAAGATGTTAAGTTGATGGTACCAAGGACGTTAGTGGTGAGAACTTTCTTTTCTGGATCTTCCATAGCAGAGGCTTTTGAGGGGGCAGTTACCAGGCTGGCTCTCCACGGGGAGAGTTTTGTTCTCCTCTGTGTTCTCTTCTATGATGGCTACAGGGATCCGGTTGGAGGCAGGGCTCTTTGCTTCACCTACCTTTTGGTGGCAGGTGGTTGGCAGGTGGTGATACTGAGGGTGGCAGGCCCCTTCTCCACAAAAGTTGCTACCCTCTATGATGGCTGTGGAGGCAGGGCTGGTGTTCTGGGTGGGCACGGCTATTTCCAGGGTTCTTGGGTTCAAAGTCCTGAGCTTTCTCCACTGAGATCTAAGAGGTGACGGATAAGGTGGTAGTGATGGTTTGGCCTGCCTGGCACATGCTACTTTCTGTCTCACCCTCAGAATGCCTTTCTGCTTCAGAGAACAGCCTACAAGTGTCAGTTGGGAGCAAAGTGTGTGCTTAGCCTACCTCCAGGCCCTGTGAGTCAGGAGAAGTAAGAGTACAGTATAACTGAGTGCTCAGAATCTTCTCTGTGACATACTTAGAAGCAATAGGATCATAGATTTAGAGCTGGCAGGGATCTTAGGGGCCCTCTAGTCCCCTCTCCCCCCTCCTCATTTTACAGTTGAGAAAACTGAGGCTCAGAGATTAAGTGACCAAGGTAGTTAATGGCAGAGCCAGGACTCAAGCCTACATCCTACAAATCTAGCACTACATTATAGTAGGCAGCCTCCAAGAACACTAAGGGAGAGAAGGTAGAGAAAGAAAAAGAAAACAAGAGGTCCCAGGATGGATCCTTGAAGTACACCCATGTTTAGGAGGAGGAGATGGATGGTAAACCAGCAAAAGATACTAAGACTGAATGGTCAGGTAGATGGGAGAAGAACCAAAGAGATTAAATAGTGTTTCGTAAACCAAAGGAAGAAAGTGTACTTTCCAGAACCAACAGAGCCTGCTTAGTAAATGTTTGCTGAATGAATAAATGATGAATCCCTTAAAGTCACCTTTTTTGGGTCATGGACCCACTCAGCAATCTGGTAAACCCTATGGACAGACCCTGTCTCAGAGTAAGTGGATTTTTTAAATTTATAATTGAAGGAAATGCTAAAATTCAGTTAGAGGTTGGTGAAAATATAGATACATTTTCCCATCTAAGTTCACACCCCTGAAATCTATCCATGGATTCTTTGGATTGAGAATGCCTTCTTTCAGTTGTGAGCCAGCCCACTACATTTGTGAATGTATTTGCAATCTTGTCCTTGACTGGCTCTACGTATTACTTCCAAACACTGTAACAGTGTGGAGGGGTTCCTAACGTACTACCCATCACAGTGGTGGGTTTAGCAGTGTATGTTGTCTGCATAAACCTAGATAAAACCATGCTATACTTTTTGAACTTCCTGCCAGGTGCTGCCTTCCCTTTTCTGACACAGAACCCACAGGTCTCTCTCCAGCAAGAACTGTCCTCTGGGTTCTTCCTCCCCTCTTCAACACAGTTCCCAAATGCGAACAGAGCCATTAAGGTCAGACGGCATCTGCCTCCTCTAGTTTCTATTTAGAGGTCATTCTGCTGCTGGCCTGAATCTCTGAAGGTGTTTCCTCTACCCTATGACCCAAGCCCCAGGGGCTGGGGTTCAGGGATGTGAGGCCTCATGTTTGCTCCTTTCCTGGTCCTATTCTAACTGTCCCACTCCATGCACTACGATGCCCACTAAATGAAGAGAGCTGGGCCCTGCAAGAAGGATGGGCCACCAGTAGAGAGAAAAGCAAGGGAGGCAACTGTCACAGAGGAGCCAGGTTTCTACCAAGGAGCTAGAAGGAGGTGTCTTGAAATGTTTAAAAGTATAGGGGAGTTTGTAGACTGTAGGGCAGACCTCTCAAGTGGCCCAGTGGAATTAGGGTTAGGTGAGGGATTAGCTAGGATTAAGTGTGCCTGGGAAGGAGTAGAGCTGATTAGATTCATGGGGAGGACTTAACAGGAGATAGTATGGGCAAGCTGCTTTCCCCTTCCCAACAAACAATCCACAAACATTTATTAAATGCCTTCTGTGTGCCAGATACCATACTGAGTTCTAGAAGTACAAACACAAAAATGCAGAGTCTTTGGCCTGAAGAAGCTTACATTCTATGAGAGAGGGAATATGTACGTATGTAAATATACTCAAATAAAAAGTAATTGAGGGGAAACTAACAGGTTGGGGTATCAGAGAAGGCCTCATGTAGAAGGTGGTACTTGGTCTGAGCTTTGAAGGAAATTAGGGATTCCAAGAGGCAAAGGTGAGGCATGAGTACATTCTAGCCATGGGAATCACCCGTGCAAAGACACAGATATGGGAGATGGGGTGCTGTGTGTGAGGAACAGCAAGGACAGTTTAGCTGAACCATAGAGTGCATGAAGGGAACGATAAAACTGGCTGACCAAACTGGGGACCGAGTACAACAGAAGGTAGATTGCTATGGCATCCTCCCTTGGCAAAACTCAGCCTATACAACTGAACTCACATTGGTTGCAGTGAACAATCCGAGACCCAAAGAACAAATGGTAAGATGTACTTTCCTCTTCTCGGGAGACAGGTGTGTGCTATGAGTATGCTGCATGTGCCTTCAAGTGGAGTTGCTTGATCGGGGAGTTTTGTGTAACCTTAGTCCCAAAGCCCATTGGTATGGAACTCTCTCCTAATTGGTGGAGATGAATATCCCGCCCTTCATGAGGAGTGGCCAGAGGGAGAGAGCTTCACTCTTGGCAGGCCTCTTTGGGATGCTTCAAGTGCTGTGTTGAATTTCTTTGGGTGCTTCTGGCTTCCAGCTTTCGAAGGGAAGATGGAGGAGGCCAACCTCACTTCAGGGTGCTGAAGGAAAAGACTCTGGGAAGCCATGAGAGGAGCTGGCAGTCCCCACCATGGCCCTATTTGCAGCTAGCTATAGTAGAGACAGAGGAGGTTCCCCTTGGGTGGAATCCAGTATTCTCTCACTTGATTGAGCTATTATCTCATTCCTAATGAGAGAGCTCCTTTATCCTATATTGTTTGGTAGATATTGTCCTATGTATATCTTCTCTGGTTTCTGCTTTGCTATAATTTGGATAAATAGATTTCTTAGCTATTCTCTCTCTCTTTCTGTACTTGTGTGTGTGGTGTGTGTGTGTGTGTGTGTGTGTGTGTGTGTGTGTGTGTGTGTGTGTGT
>NW_020944355.1:3188980-3299173 GCF_900497805.2 Vombatus ursinus | reverse complement strand
TGTGTGTGTGTGTGTGTGTGTGTGTGTGTGTGTGTGTGTGTGTGTGTATTGAGGAACTGGTATTTGGTAGAAAAGCAGTCAAGCCGTGGACATAGAGCTTGGGATCCTCTCCCCATTAAAGAACAATGATCACAAGTTAAATTGAACCTGATCACATCTCTTAGACAGTAATAGCTAAAGGACCAGATAGAAATAACTCTATCCCAGGACCCCCTCTCTCAGAGGAAAGGAGAGGAGCCTCTGGCTAAACTTCCTGCTTCTCCTGTCAGGAGTTAAAATCTCCCTTGGAGAAGAGGTGGGAAAGAAGAGGCTAGAGGTATCTATTCTGCCTCTCTTCAAGCCACGGAATGACTCCCCCAAACTACAGGCAGGGGTTCAGCCCTTGCTACACCTAGGACCTTGCCACATTTATTTAACTGGGTTTTTCTTTGGTTTTGCTTCATTTTCCTAGGAGAAGGTTCAATGGGGGAGGTCATCTCAAGAAATGACTGTGATGTAAATAAGAAAAAGCATCAATAAAACATTTTTTAAAATGAACTGAATCTATAGAGGCTTGGATCTTCCTATACTAATATACCCTTCCTTGGTACTCTGAGTATAATTTTTCATAGAAACTGTTACCCATTTGATCCTCATAACAACTCTCTGAAGAGATGCTTTGTCATTGTTGTTTATTTGTTTCAGTCGCATCTGACTCTTCATAACCTCATCTGGGATTTTCTTGGCAAAGATAGGAGAGGGGTTTGACATTTCCTTCTCTGGCTCATTTTACAGATGAGGAAAATGAGGCAAACAGGGTTAAGTGCACATTTTACCTGACTAGAAGTGTCTGAGGCAAGATGTGAACTCAGGAAAATGAGTCTTTCTGACTGCAGGCCCAGTGCTCTATCCCCTGTGCCACCTTGCTGCCCATGAAGTGGGTGCTAACTGGAGGTAATCTGAAGGAGGGGGGCAATATGAGATACATAAAAGGATGTGGTTTCCTTGGGGAAGAGCTTTCTGCACTACAAAGAGTAAATTTACGTGTAATACAATCTCACTTTGAGATTCCCATGGGTTACAGAGTTAAAGGCAGAGGTTCAGACTCCCATGTAGTACTTATTTTACTAACAGAGCAATCAGGAACCATAAATCAAATAACAAAGTTTTTACTTGGGATAGAATATCCAAGTGAATAGCAGTGAGATGTCAAACAAAAGAATCATTCTCAGTCCTCCCCACCCCTAAGTGAGGGAAGGTGTAGACTTCAGAGGTAGCGGGCTGCTCTTTGTCCTTCATCCTTGAAGAGGACCAGGACATCAGGAAGGTAATGCCATAACTTGCAAGTGAATTGGATTTAAATGAGGCAGGGGGGTGCAAAGTCACCAGCCTCACTCTATCTCCTCCAGAGCCATCTGGGTCCAGTGACCAGCTATGGATCAGGACAACTGGAGATGGCCCAGGATGCAGTGGGAGACCTTGACCTTTTCAAGCTAAGGTCTTTAACAGGTCTCAGTTTAACTGAGGTGGTGCCAATTCGCTGATTGAGGCTTAATAAAAAAAAAAATGAGGCAAAGAACAGCCTCTTATAAAAAAAAAAGTCAATCAAACATTTATTAAACACCTTCTGTGTGCCAGGGCACCGTGTAGGTGCTGAAGATAGACAAAAACGAAATAATCCTTTCCCTCAAATAGTTTGCAGTGGGGATGGGGGTGGGGGTGGGAGGAGTCCAATTATGCATGTATATATGAAATATGCAAAATAAATACAAGATAATGTGGGAGGAAGAGGCCCTGGCAACTGGGAAGATAAGGAACCTTTCCGTATAGGAAGAAGTGTTTGAGCTGAGCTCCAAAGGAAACTAGGGATTTTAAAAGGACATGGTGAGGCACGAGGGACGGCCCTTGCAAAGGTGCTGGGACAGGAAACGGAATGCAATGTGTGAAGAACAGCAAGAAGGCCATTGCTACTACTCCAGCAAAGTGTCATCACTCCTTTAGAGTGAGATTGCCTGGGGCAACATGCTGCAGGCCAAATCAACCAATTTTCAGCTCAGTTGTTACCCAGCCTCACAGCTATGACTGGGTTAATGGGAAAAAGGGCCACTCAGACAGCTACTGGACTGCCAGATTTGCCTTCCTCTGTGGAAGGTCCCCAGCCCTCACTTCTAGTTAAGTTAGAACTGAATTTTACTTTTCTCTGCCTTAAAGTATAGTCTGTATCCCTCCCACACCATCAGCACCTCCTACTAAGTCTTTCTGAGGTTGTCTCTCCAGCTCCCATCATGCCCGCCCCCATCCCAGTAACTAGCACTGGGCCACGTAAATGGCCTCGAAGTCCCAGTAAGCCTAAAGAAGGCACTAGAAACTAGAACTAGAAAGGGGAAGGACAAGGGCCAGTTGCCTTTTCCAGTATTTTAGCCATCAGGCAAAGCTCATGTCCCCATTACATGCAAGTGAAGTTTTGTAATACCCAAATGGAAACATCATATTATATCAAATACTGTGTTATAGGATGGTAGTTATAGAGCTGGAAAGGAATTCAGAGGTCACTGAATCTTTACCCCTCATTTTATAGATGGCAAAATGCAGCCTAGAGAGGGAAAGTGATTTGCCAGGGTCTGCTAAGATTTAAACTCAGTTATTCTGACACCGAATCCAATGCTTTTTCTGATCTTTGACCCTGTAAGCCCAGTCGAGGACATGTGTGGCTAGAAATGGAGGATGGACAAGGCAAGGATGACAGATGGATGTTATATTGGCGCTTACTAAATAGTGAAAAATCAGGCTTTTCTTTTTTCTTTTTTCTCAGTTGGAGGAAAAGGTGAAAGCGAGAGAAAATAAATACTTGTTAACTGAAAAAAAAAACTGCAAACCAAAAAAAAATCAGAATAAGCAGGCCAGGGGTTGGCTAGATCTTCTCTGGAGGGTGTACAGGGAAATAGATGGAATGAGAAGGTTTGGATGGGTCATGATTAGCACTGATAAAGGAATAAGATGAAGGATCTGTTAACATATTGAAATATACTTTTCAAATTTGGGGCACTTTACATCTTAATTCAAAAAAGCAGCCAACTCTCTTAACTGATAAAGCAACATCTATTTTGTAAAAGGAAGTCAGCTTAGCATCACTGGGAGAAGTAACTTGTTCATATAATATATGAGATCATAGCCCCATTAATATCTGGGGTGTAAGGACAATCATTAGTGGAATTATTCGGCTATGTTAACCATGGTAGAAGCTTGCTTAGAGTATGAAGGTAAGAAGGTCAAGAGGGAAATTGAGTTGCATCTCCTTCTCTGATGTGTTTTTGAATTGTAGTGAGAACTGAACCCCTGGAGACATGGTAGGTTAGTGGTCAATGGAAAACTGTGGGAAAGACAAAGAGATGTAGGATTCCATATGCCCTTTAGTGTTAAAATGAGGATGTTTTACTCCCACTCAGACCTCCTGATTTTTCTGATCAGCTTTGTTCCTGATCTGAGAAACCTTAAATGGGCCCTACTGAGTTCTCCCTTGGGGAAATCTTCAGGCAGAGTGTCTGGGCGACCACTTGGCATAGTGGGCATTCTTTTTCAGTAATGGGTTGAATTAAATGGCTGCTGAGGTCCCTTCCAAATCCTCAAATCCGGGAGTCTGTAATTCCACACACACACACACACACACTCATACACACAAAATTAGAGTTAGTACAAAATTCTCCATTAAGTGCAATTTATATGATAACGGTGGTCAAAAAGCCCAAAATAACTAGTTATAAAAGAAATCCTTTAAAAATTAAGATGTAAAGTGTCTTTTCTTTTCAATTGGAATTTAAATCTGGCAGTATTTCAAAGACTATAAATGGAAACCTTGGTAACAGATGCAAAAAAATTCTACAAAGACTTAAATATGAAGACATGTTCCTTATATTTAGTCTCTCCATTGTGAGATCATGAAAACCACATTGTTATCAAAATTAAAAACCAAAGAAGAATCTGTGCCAAAGGAGCCTATAAAACTAGCCGCTAACCTTTCCTTCCTGGCGCTAATTTTAGAATGTTCAGATGTCCAGGCAAGGCTGTTACCCAGGCTCTCCCTTGTTACTGGCATGGCATTACAACAAATGCAGTCATTCAAAATGCTAAATCTCTACAATGTCTACATTGCTATGAAACTCTCAGTTATTGTGAAGACAAACTGGTGACAAAAAGTGCATGTTTACTCAACAAGTATTTATTGAGCACCTACTATGTACAAAGCATCAAAGTACAAGATACAGCCCCTGCCCTTATTATGGCGTTTACAAACTAGTTGAGAGCTTAAGCTTAAGCTATACCAACATGAAACAATTAATGGTACAAGGTACTATACATTGAAATACACCAAATGAGGAGTCTTAGCAGTAAGGATATTGTACGCTCTTTGTCTGGTTTAGAAAGTAGAGTCTAAGAGAGTTTAGGGGAAACTTGTGGTATTTGCTATCACTTTATAAGTTTGAGTTTCCAAGGCTAACTGGAAACAAGGCTAACTTGTAAACATTAGTTTCCAAGGCTAATGGCCAATGCTAATTCCAGAGGATGTTTCTTTTCCACTGGGTAAATTGTCTGCAATTAAGGTAAGCTCCCAGTAGGTAGACAGTAGGGCCTTGGTTATGATCTCATGATGCAATTAAACAGACTCTCTATTGGCCTAGTTTAATGAGTCAAAGGCAATAGCTCCACAAAATTGTTCATTTTTTGATCAAAAATATAATTCCCTATTGAAATAGTTGAAGGTAAATATTTAGCTATTGCCATATTTATTCAAATTAAATGCTGAGAAAAACCAAGAAATATGAACATCCAAATACAATAATTGTTTATTGATTAATTGGTTGATTCTATTTGTTAACCATACTGTTAGGAGGCTTGGTAGAGCACAAATTCACAGTTACTGGCTGAAATGAGATCTTTGGGTCATCCATGGTTCATTTCAATTCAACAAGTATTTATTAAATGCCTATTATTTATGACATTATGCTTGGCACCCAGGATTTAAAGATAATATGAGTTCTTACAATTTAACAGGGGCCATAACATGTACACACACGACTACACTATAAGTCAGTTCACCTCCCTGGGACTTACTTTCCTCATTTGTAAAATTAGGGGAATGAAACAGATGACCTCTAAGGGCCTTTAAGAAATTTGAAGAAGGAAAGGTCACTTTTAGCCCAGGGAACCCAGGAGGGCTTCATGGAGGGGGGGCCACCTAAGTTATATATTGAAGGAAAGGATAGGAAGGAATCTGTTCCAAGCATGGGAGACGGCACATACAAGGCACAGAGAGGGAAGAAGACAGGATGAAAATTAAGGACAAAGAGTCATTTGGTTTTGTGTGGAGGGGAGTATTATGTGATAAAGGTAGAGAGGTAGGTTGGAATTAAATTGGAAAAGGCCTCGAATGGTAGGATCTCTGCTGTGCATGTCCCTCCTCTGGGCTTCCTGTGCCTACTCTCTGTTGGGCCCAATATCTTCCACTGGGCTAGTACCTCTGACATAAGACATCAAGACTGATGGGATGGAGGCTGGGGGCGGAGAAAAGAAAAGTCCTCTGCTTCCTCCAAGAGGCGAAGAGTGATTCCTTTTCACCAAAGAGCTGCATTCTTTGGCCATAGCTGGTTCTTCTTCTTGACCGCCAGAGTTCATACTCCTCAGGAATATCTACCTCCACTTACGCCCTAGAGAGTGTGGCTCACTTTTTCAAGGGCTCTCAGTACTGTGGCTAGACCGTCAGCCAGCCAACAGCTAGCTGCCCTCAAATCTTAGCAAATTTGGTCCGAGAACTTCACCCTTTATAAAGGAGTAACAAGGTATAAGCACTTCTTTGTATTTCCTTTAAGACCTTAATAGTTCATTATCTCTGCTACCTGCCCCTCACTTTCTGAGATTATATCAGCTGAGCTGGGGGGAAATCAATTGATCAGGGGTCTCCTGCTCAACCGTTCTCCACTATACCTAGAAGAGGTAAGAGGCAAGAGGAACCCCACGCATGTTCCAGTGGCAAGCCTACCTCATGAAATCCATGAACGAGTAGTAAGCAGGCCCCTGCCTTTTTTCTGGCTCGCCAAGAAGATTAGTATCACGTTTTAAATGATTGTTTCACTCCATTTTTATTGTAGGTAATGCTACAGTTTTAAGTTGCTATAGTAACCACATTGGTTTTGAGTGAAGTGAAACCTCAGCACTCTGATTTTAATCGGTGGGCTTTGTTTGCTATTTTGGTTACGTTAAGAGGTAGAAAAAAGTGGGGAAATGGATGGACCTTGTTGCCAAAGAGGATATATCTGCTCACCCAAATGGAGTTTAACCCTCCTTGTTATCTTTTCTTAATCAGGATCACTTAGGGTGATTAAGAATACCTCAGTCTCATTGTTGAAAGAGATTGCACATCCATTAATCTCCAAACTGTTATTTGCTGCATTGAAATGGACCTGTTTTCCGTATAACAAAATGAAAGAAGGCTAATAACCGATAATTAACCTTCTGGATAAGAGAATGCACAAGATCATAGTCTTAGAGCCTGAAAAGTCATCGAATCCAACCCCTTCATTTTACATATGAGGAAATTGAGGCCTGGAAAGAAAAAGTTACTTGCACAAGGTCACAAGACAAAAAAAAATACATAAATATATAAATATATACACTATATATATATACACACATATATGTATTCATATATACATATTAGACCTACTACTCAAGAGTTTAACCCAGTTCCACTGACTCCAAAACCAAGGCTCTTTTATCTATTCCATTCATCTGTTTTTCGGGCCCTTATCATTACGAGAAACATCTTCCTGACTCCACAGTATGTATTGAAACAGAAAGTTGAATAGGCTTAATCATTGAGTCTTAATCACTGTCACTGACAACTCTATGTAGCCCTTTGTCAGCAAAGTGGTAGATGGAACGTGTAGTTTTTCCTAGCTGGAAGGAGGGACTGGAGGATCATGGGAGGCAGGAAAGCCTTCCATTGTATAAGGAAGCCCACAAACCTTTGCTCCCCTTGGAGAGGAAAGGAGTCAAGGAACGGGGACATACACTGACTGGCCCATTGCAAATAAATAGAATTACTAATCCAAATTGAATATAGCCATGAGCATTTGGAGCCTTGTCTGGCTCACTGAGCCAATTAAGGAATAACCTTCCTAAACAGGACTTTGAAGTTTCCCCAACTGTCACTGGGATCTGATGAATTTATCCCCCTCTCCACTTCCTTGCCTATCCCCCTCATTCCCACATGGAGAAGAGACATCACTCATCCTCCAGAGTTTCCTGCTATCTTTAAACTTTGTGTCTTTGCTTTATGTACTTTTATAATGAGCTTTGACTCTAGATCGGGGCTTCTTAAACTTTGTCCACTCCCACAGTTTAAGAAGGCTGCTCTAGGTAAAGATAAGGTGATTTTAATTGCAATCCAGAGTGCATGTTTATCCTAAAGGAGGGGACCATGCAAATAGAGGGTGAAAGAGAACCAGTGGCCCAGTAAGAGAACATGATATAATTGATGTTTTGGTAAGAGATTCTTTGATGTTCAACTGTTTTCTAACTCCAGAACTGCCCGTGACAAAATAGGTGGCACTTTGTACACCTAGCCCTCCTTAGGAAATGATTGTGGAGAAAAATACCTTATTATAAAATTATTTTTAAGTAGCTCCTTAAAAGAAAGAAAGTATCACGCCCATTAATCTTTATTACCTACAAAGAAAAATTAAGTGTGCCTATAACAAACCACTGAGGACTCAATATACTTCCTAAAACATGCTATAAGAATTTTCCAAATGATTCAAAATAGGTTTGCATAGAGCGTGCAAACCCACATTCTATGCTCAGTTCTGTTCAAAACTAACCAAAACAGTTAGAAATAATGGAAGTGTGGAATCCTTGTAGCAGAGGCTTTCACATAACATGAAAGGACCTGGGTATACTTTGAGGGATTTCTTGCTTCTCTGGATCATTTCTCTCCTTTGGAGAATCTAGAAACTTCACTAACTACCACCACCCATTGTGTTGTCACCAACTTCCCGTGAAAGCACAAAATTCCCAAGGCTGAAAGAATGAACAGGCTCATTTACAGGTCAAATAAAACACCCAGGGTGCTGCATTAAAAGCCTGGTTTACAATGGAGCTCATAAAAATTATTGACACCCGTCTATGTATAGACCTCCCCAGAGGCCTGTATGGTCTCAGTCATAACCCTTGCCCAGAGAGAGTAACTCCCAGCAGGTGATGCCTCTAATTGTATTTTCTCAGTTCTTTTTTCCCCACTAATGGTCTTTTGGTCACTCTTTGTCGGTGTTCTTTCTATAATTCCTTTGTCCAGCTTCACAGTGTAACTCATTTCAGTTGCTAAGTCTCCACAGCTCCAGATAAATAAGAGAGCCAGAAATCTCTCCAATGGCCCATTCCCATCATGGTTCTTCTGCTGTCTACCAAGAATTCTCTAGCAGATGTCATCGGTTCAGTGCGATCGGGGTTCAGGCTGTCAGTTGTATCTCAGTCAGAGGCTTAGCTCATAGCGAGGGATGATATTACAAAGCTCCCTTGTCATGATCAGGGACACTTAGGTTTTATCTCTGTAATGTAATACAAGCAAGTGGCCTGCTCAGAAGGTTTCTAAAGGTCCACTGACCTCTGGCTTTATCAACATGCCCGACAGTCAGGACTACACTGGCTCTCACAATTCCCAGACAGTACCAGGTTGAATCAGGGTGGCTCCTTTTCTTCCCCAGCATCATCCTAAGTTTTGTGTCGCCCATCACTGTCAGTACCCAGCAGGGGCCCAGAGTCTCAAGAGGCTCGGGCAGAGCCTCCATGTTCCCCACCTTCTCTTGGCTTCTTAGCACCCTCAAGTCCTTCTGGAGACAGCTGAACAGCCCCATCTTATATGGGACTGGTCCCCATGATATATAGAATAGGAGGTTTTACTGAAGGCTAAAGAAAGCACTCCCCAAGTGTTGCTGCTCCCATAAGAGAAAAAGATTTACAGACTCCAAGAAAGATGTTTTTTTTTTTAATTAAAAGAGTTTTGCTTTCTATGAAATGGGAAGACAAAAATCACAAGGTCATGTTCCTCTGCCTTTCACATCCTGAAGTAGTGGCCATCTACAGAACTGGGAATGGAAACTCATTATTGCTACATGAATGCTATTGATACATAAATGGCACATTTTAACTAAGAGACAAGAAGTTCTTCGAAAATAATTAGGTCCTTCACTTCTATTGAAAGAAGGCAAGTATTATTTCAATATTTTTAGAAATAGGTAGGTTGAAATACAAAGGGTGATGTCTATTCAACTGTGATCAAATTGACACAGGACAAAGAAAATCAGTGAACTCAATTTTGTAGTCTTATTAAAGATTATTAATCATCACAATGATTCCTTGTTAGCAGGAAAACCAAGCTTTCTAATTCCAAGTCACAAAGATGAGCTTTGGTGAATCGGTCTATCCAGAATGTGCCCTCCAGGCTAGTGGTCAGAACTATCATCCCAGCAATCCAAAGGAGCAGCTTTTGAGTCATTGGTTTCTAACCTAATCTCAATTGTTTAATCACACTATTTTGTTTCAACTTCTCACACCGAAACAGAACAGTTGTGGGGCTCCGGTTTTGGTTTTTAGTTTTGGGGGGTTTTTTTGTTGTTGTTGTTGTTTTTTGATTTGCAAATAAGAGTCAAAGTCCTCACAAAATCAAGGTGAATTAATAATGAATCTATTTTCCTCATCATCCCTCTCACAAGACACTTGTCTTAGAAAAATGTATGCAGCTTATCAACATATTTTTAAGAAGTTTTGTTTTGTTGTGCTTCCATTTTCACTATTACATTTATGATGGAAAAACTCCAGAGAGGCTCCAATAAATCCCCAAAGACACACAGTTGCACAAGGGTCTCAAAAGGACTCCACGTATTGGAGAGACCAGCAAAGTATGAATGAATACAATCTGGCCCTTCCATTTCTATTAGCATTGACTATTCCTGCTATCTCACATTTTTATTTTTAAAGATACACATTTCTGGGAAAATTCCAAAATCATTATAATGTAAAATATCATGCCATTAGTCCAAGATTTACCAACATCAGCAAGGATCTACAAAGACAACACTATTTATAAGATTTGTGCCAATGTTGTTACTATTTCTGCCTAATAAACACATTTCTATCTATTCTTCTGCACAACATGACTTTTATCCACGACATTGACCCAGATCTCAATAGCACCTTCTGTAATTAGCACAATTTTGTATTTGCTGATTCAAAATTAACTAAACAATACATATTTCAAGAAAGCAGGCAAAGAAACTGTTTCTTTCTAATTGACATTGGAACAAATGATTAGCATGCTACAGTTCTTGTCTAACTCTTTTCTATTCATTAATTATTCAGGATTAATTCTTGGGGAAAATTCAGAGAATGCTTGTGATGATGAGTTTTTAAGATATACAACTGTTCTAGGAGATAAGAAATATTCATGAATTTATCATTTATTGAAATACACCATAAAGATCTTAAGTCTGCTAAAAATTGCCTTCTGCTTTTGTTAAAAAATAATTACTAAGTATTGGTAGAGAATATGCATTAATGTATTAGGACCGGGTTACAATTCACCAAGTTCTTATAAGATTAATTAGCTTCATGCAAGGATGTATAAGAAAGAGTTTGATCTACAAGATTCAGAGTAACAAAATCAATCCATCAACAAATGAATTGAGAGCCCACTACGTGCAAGGCACTATCAAGGGCACTGTGAGTTACACAAAGAAGCACAAGTTGTTATCCTGACACTCAAGAGGCTTTAAATTTAGTGGTCAAAAAACAAATGAGAAGCCAAATAACAATACTGATTTATTTTCTTTTCACATGTCATTCTCCCTGAAGTAACCCATGATGGACCCATTCAGATGTCAACAAGCCTTCCCTCGTTGCACTCTCTCACTATTGTTATTTAAAGGAAGTCAACATTGTCATTCACTGCTGCTTGCCTACGGTAGCCCAGTAGCTCCAAATATAATACTGATAGTGAATTGCAATGCCCAGGTAGATGGAACCTCTCTGAATCACCAGACATTGAACTGAGCACCCATACTGGCCAAAGTCTTGCATATTACCCTAGTAAATGTGCCCTAGATCTGAGCAAATGCTGAAATAAATCCCCATGTGTTTATTATGCTGAGTATTTGACTTTTCTGCATCACCCAGATACATTCTAGGGACAAAGAACCTAACCTCCAATGAAGGTATGGACTGAAGTCCAATGGGAATTGGATCAGAGATTCAGGAGAGATTTTTCGATTCCTGGAAGTTTAGTTTAAATGGAATTTTCTGACCAGGATGCCCCTGACTGGAGCCCCTCCTTGATCAACCTAAAGGCACAATCCACTAGGAGCTAACACAGACCTTCCAGCTTCTTGTCCACTTACTGGATTCTCATAAGCCTTCTTCACCCTCAAGACGACTTTCCGGGAACCACTACTAGATGGGGGAGCTCCCTAAGGGCAGAGACCACACCTTAGTTAATGGATTTGTTTCTCCTATACCCAGGACAGTGTTCTGCCCAGAAGGGGTGCTTAATAAATGCTTGTTGAGATTGAATTACAACAACACAGGAGACATCCTAAAGCAGGCCATGATTAATTGCCAAGTGAGCAATAATAGCCAATGTTTACTATGAATTCAAGAGAGAGAGCAATCCGGGTTAGGCAGGGTCATTCAGGCACCTTTCTGCGATCTATTTTCATCTAGCCATCCCACTCATGCCTCTGAGTCTCATCATGATGGGTCTTCCCGACTCCCAGCCCAGCACTCTGTCCACTGCACCACCTTATCCTTCAAAGTCCATACTTTAGTATGTAATAGCTCATGGGTTACTATATCAAAGGCTTCTAGAGATATCACCAGTCTGTTCAAGTAGAAATATTTTTCAGACCCCCAAAGTATATTGTGACAGTAATTTTTTTTGACCAACATAGTTCTCTCAACTCAAATGCAACCTAGTAAGATAATGTATGCCAAAGCGCTTTGAAAGATATCAGGTTCTAGACTCATATGAAAGACGTTCGTAGCATTTTTCAAATTTCATTAGCATTATCAAGGGTCTGCTATATGCAAGACCTTGTGTATGGCACTGAGTATACAAAGATCAGAACAGAAACAAACCCTGCCCTCAGGGAGGGCATTCTCCTCAGAGGATAGAACATGTATGCAGATAAATAAAACCAAAGTGATTTGCGGGGGGCGGTTTGGGAGCACTAGCTATGCACATCAGGGAAGGCTTCATAGGGGAGGTACTAGAACCTGAGCCGGACAATGAAGAAAGAAAAAGATTCTGAGACTTCCCAATGAGTAGGGAGTGGTTTATGGGCATCAGGAACAGCTTGTGCAGATAAGTGGAGGTAAGAAATGGAATTTTAAATACAACAAACAGCAAGGAGAAAAATTTAGCTGGAATATGAAGTACATAAAGAGGAATAACACAAAGTCTGGAAAGTAGGTTGCAGCAAGATTGTGGAGGGCCTGAAATTCTAGGCTGAAGGAGTTTGTATTTTCCCCCAAAGGCAATAAGGAACCACTGAGTGGTTTGGAGGAGGGGAGTAACATGGTCAGACCTGAACCTCTGGAAAATTATATTTGGCAGGTGAGTAGAGGAAGGATGGAAAAGGAGAGAAACTGGAAGCATGGCCGCCAATTAGGAGGCTCTTAAGGTAGTCTGGGCAAGAGAATCACAAACATCTCCAGACAACCAAAGTTAAGAAACTCTGTAGACTTCTGTAGATATTGCTACTGGCAATGTCAGATAAGTCTTGATGAATACCACGTGAGGACGTTGGTAGTGTCCTGTGTCTTCCTCCCACAGCACCTATGCCATGCTGCAATCCCAGTAGCCACCTGGTCCAAAAGAACTGACAACCATCTTGTCAGGAAGCAACACCAGTGAGATGCTACCATCCGTTTTCATACTTTTTTTCTTAATGATCATGAGAGTAGTATCTGAAATCTTGAGTGTTCCACATGTGAATGAAGAGTCTATACAGATATTCTTGTAGGGCCGCCCTCCTGGATGGAGAGATAAACCTTCAATTCTAAGGACTCGATCATTTTAGAAGGCCCTAAATATAGTTCTATGATCTTTGGAGGGTATGCCCAAACCTATATAGTTTCGTCATCTGGAAAAGGCATGGATGACTAGATGATCTGTAAAGTCCCCTTTATCTCCGAAAGTTTCACTTTCTAAAGATGAAAAAACAAACAAACAGCTCCTGAATACTTCATAAAACATAAGTAAAATGACTTTGGTGTGCCCCTAGTTTTCTCCCTTTGTCTGTCCATGCCTTCCCTGGTAATTCCAAGATTTACATGAATAAGTGTGCATGTTAATGGTAAAGATTAAAATGAGAAGCAGGGAAATAAGGAACAAACATCTAAATCATGCATGCATAATTCCTGTTCTAATGACATTTCGGAAACTCACGATATTGCTGTAAGTATTTCTTCTTTTTCTAGGAGGAAAAAGAATATTAATATTGCATGCTCAGAATATGAAATTTGTTGTGGCTAATGAGACATTCAAGGGCCTAAAGCTACACTCTCCCCCAGCGGCTGGGGCAAAGCCTGGGCTGGGGTTTGGGCTGGCGGGATTTCCACCTGGGATTGCCCCACCCTGGCTCACCTCGCTTCTCTACGCAGAGGACAGCTGCATCCCCAGGCCCCCGGCCAGACTCACCGGGGTGTTCCATGCCAAGAAACATTTTATGCTATGTTCCAAGCTATGAACTGAATTTGAAAAAATAAATGTCCTAGTTAAACCTCAGCATTTCTGAATTTCCTTTGGGGGGACTACCAGAAGGATAGAAAGGACATCACTTGTGATACCAGTGGCAGAAAAGGCATGAATTCTGGTCAGGTGCAGCTGTAATGGCCACTCAGAATGGGAAGTAAAACCTTTTATTAGTTAAACAACATCAGAAGACATCTTTTTCAAATTGATACTTTCCAAATCATTGATCTCTTCTTGTACACCGAAAAAGTAGACTTCCCCCATTCTTCTAAATAATAACTCTGCCTAACTAGGTTTCACTTAAGTATTCTTATTGTGACCTCAGTGGAGTAGGAATTCCCTCCAAGAATGCAGACCCAGATCCATCTGTGCCCCCTCGAAGTGCTGGGGGCCTTCCTCTAGTTCTCTTGACATTGTGTAGGCACCACTGGAACCCAGGGCTGTCCATTGGTTGGTTCCTTGTCACATGACCAACTTATCTTTCTGTCAGTCAAATCAGTCAGTCAGAGGGAGAGGTATTAGTCTACACCTGTGATTCCATTTATATTGGGACCTTCTGGTCTAAAACCTCCCTCCATAAGTACAAATTAGTAACTCTTTTGTAATTTCTGATCTTAAAGAATTACTTAGATCACTGAGAGATTTTTAAGTCAACAGACATTTATTAAATGCATACTATGAGCCGGGCACTGTGCTAAGTATTGGGGATACAAAGAAAGGCCAAAAAAAAAAAAAAAAAAACCAAAAACCAATCCCAAAACAAAACAAAAGAGTCCTTGTTCTCAAGGAGCTCTCGTTCCAATGGGGGAGACCGAAACACAAAGAACCACATGCAAAGGAGATATGAACAGGATACAGTGGCGATCAGCTTAGAGCAAAGACGCGAATGCGAAGGTTAAAGAGGACTGGAAAAGGTTTCCTGTAGAAGATAGGGGTTTTATCAGATGTTAGAAGGAAGCCAGGAAGCAAAGGTGAGGAGGGAGGGAGCTTCAGGCATGAAACGCAACCAGTGAAAATGTATACAGTCATGAGATGGAAAGTCAGGTGCAAGAAACCGCAAGGACGCCAGGGTCAGTGGATCTCAAGGCACCTGGAGGGGGAATAAGGTATAAGAAAACTAGAAAAGCAGGAAAGGGCCAGCTTACAAAGGGCTTTAAAAGTCAGAGCCCTTGTACGTACCATCTGGCCAGATGTTCATTTTAGGAAGATCACTTGACAGTTGAGCGTGGAGGATGACCCAGTATGTGTCCAAGGCTGCATTTGAATTCAGGTCTTGCTGACTCTTAGGCTACATTTCTATCTACTTCACCGGTAGTATCAAATTCAAATAAATGGAGCCCTGCTGGTCACATGGTGATTTTGAAAACAATAAATTTGCATTACCTGCATTGGATTTTTTTAAATTTTGTTAAACATTTCCCAGTTATGTTTTAATCTGGTTCAAGCAGCACTTGGGAGTTCCCTGGCTGCCTGAGTGTGGCATCTCTACGGGACACCCTGCTCCCTCTCTATCATGGCTATGGGTTCAGTGAGAAACACTCTCATTTTGAAATTGAATCCAAGTTGTTGCCCTCAGAGCAGTTATATAGACATTAGTGAATTTGGGGGTTCTCAGGAAGGAAAACACACAATCCATACACGGTCAGCAGTAGGACAGATTTATTTAAAAAATACAGAGTAATTCGGGTAGAAATCAACAGTTCTCTGGCAACTCTGAAGTCTTGTTGCAAGATCAGAGCTCTTAGCATAGCTACTCATAGCTAGGCTTCCTGCCCTCAGGGCTATGCTAGGCCCTGGCTGGCTGGACTGATTAAGCGGAAGCAGCTCACAGGCCCCAGCAGACCTACTCTTCTTTGGGGTTAAGGGGAAAGAGTGGGGAGGGGAAACCGGAAAATCCCAGGAGGTAGCTCCATGCCAAGTCAGACTTCAGTGGTAAAACATATGCTGGATTTGGAGTCAGAGAACCTGAATTTGAATCCCAGCTCTGCTGCTTACTTCCTCTATGACTTTTGGCGAGATACTGAGCCTCAGTTTCCTCCTCTGTAAAATGAGAGGGTTGAGGTAGGTGGCCTCTAAGTTGCCATCCAACTCTCAGTCTATGGTCCTTTGATGCTACGACTTAGGATGTGCAAACCTCTGGGAGCAGGGGAAAAGTGGCATAGTGGATAGAGATGGTCTGGGAGGTAGAAAGACCTGGGTTCAAGTCCTGCCTCAGACATGTACTGTTTGGGCAATCCTTGGCAAGTTATTTAACCTCTCAGTGCCCAGTCACTTCTCTACCACTAGAAGCTGCAGAACAGTCAGTGATCTGCCTTGGGAATTCCAGATCTAGAACCCCCTCCCTCCCATTTCCCACCCTTCCTAAGATAAGGAGCCGTCAAGAAAAAAGTTCTTTTCAGGAAAGACCTTGGGCTGCCTCCTGAGGACACAAACCTACATGGGAGAAAAGGAACTTAGGGCAACTGGATTACAAAGTGGTGCCCAGTGATATGAAAAGAGGCGGATAGCTGGCATCTTAACCCCAACCTTGGCCTGCCCTCCCACCTGCTGATACCACAACTAGTCTCTCACAATTTGAAGGCCAAATGACTTTCTTTTGTATTTGAAGTCACCTCTGCACAATGCATTCTGTTACCTTAGGGGGCAGAAGGCCAAACCAAACTGCTTCCAGATCTTCCGCCTGGTAGCAAACAACCCACCAGGCAGGCCGTCTTTGATTTTGTGTGTACACACTGCTCCTGTCTACCAGGTGAGATAACATCTGGTGTGCCTGCCAGCATGCTTGGCAGGAACCCTCAGGAGAAGGAAAATCCCCATTGTTCACAAGGGAGAAAGAAATCATGGCAAAGGGCACAGAGAAAAGCACCTGGTACGGTTTCTGTCTTTGGCATACTCTGTGATCCCAGAGCTGGGTTCCTTCAGTCTCTTCAGCATGGGCTCCGAGGATGGTAGAGCTCTAAGAGTGTCTGGATCTGGAGAAGAAGGAGAGGAAATTCAGACTGGAAAAGAGTCTCCCCACTTTAATGGTATAGAGGTTGTTGAAGAAAGGTCCAGTGCTCAGTAGGAAAAAAAAAACTTTTAAATCATAATAAAGGAATTGACGCTATAGTAGTGAACAAAAGCTTCTTTCAATGGAGACAGCTAACTCTTGAAAAAAATTTTTTTTGCAAATTCCTGTTATACCTGATTCTCCCTGATGGGGTGTTTGGGTGCCTGTGCTCGGGCCCCACTTCCAAGACCATATTTCTCCCTAGCCTCAAAAACATTATCCCTGGCAGTTTCTCCCCAGCCCAAGGACACCGTGCCTAGCAATTACTCATGAGTGGGCCCCAGCAAAACACTTATCTCTCTCCCTGGTACAGCAACAAACCACACCGGTAGGAATTATTAGTTTGAACTGGCTTTGTACTGGCTCATAAAGATATTCGGTACCCACTGAACTATCTATACCAACTCCCCACCTCATTGTATGCATCCTGGACTCCTCATTATGTGTATCCTAGACTTAAGACATGTGTACACTACCTACATCTATCTTGTCAAACAAGACATTGATTAGTGGCAGACTGGACAATCCTCAGTCAGCTCTGACCTCTAGTAAACTTAGTGACATAGCAGACCTAAAAACCGCACCTCTATGTGACACCTTCCACCCGGCTTTTCCTGGTGAACTCTGGGTACCACCCGTGTGCAGTAGAGACAAAAAGTGTGCTTTCCTTTAAGTACTGATCACTCTTAAAAAAAAAAAAGAAAAGAACTGACCACTCCTTAAACACTCCCTAATCTCACCCTGAGTCATCTAATTTGCATACTTGGCACATGTTTTACTATAGTTTTTCCTATATAAACTTTAATTGTACCCCTCTAAGGTCACAGGTTCCTTAAGAACTTTTGCCCACTGGATAGCATAACAATAAACCTTTACCAACTTGGCTTAAAGATTGCTTGAGTCCATGAATTCATTCCAGATGACCCTGTCCTGTACTTTGGTCCTTGGAGGGTCCCTGAACAGGGACCTGTTTTTTTAGCTTAAAAAAAGCTAAGTCAAAGCTCAACTTCTCCAATGAATTCAGTTCAATCTGACAATTATAGTTATTACATGTTTTGTGGACGGGTCTGGATTGACCATGATCTAGAGCAGGTTCAAGGCACCACTAGGCACTGAGGAAAATTGTGCTGGTGGATGTAATGTATACATGTATGTTTAAATACAAGGGTCATTTAAGGAAGGGAGAGTATGACCACTTGGGGTAGCAAGATTATGAAAAGACCTCCTGAAGGAAGGGGTTCTTGCACTGAGAAGACCAGTGTGGATAGATCATCCAGTGTAGGACATGGAATGATACATAACAAGATTAGAAAGATAGGTTAAAGCCAGCTTTGAAAGGGCTTTAAAAGCCAAGAGGAAAATTCATATTTGAAAAAGCCATTGGATTTAACCATTAAGAAATCACTGAAAACCTAGCGCTGGCCAATTGCCAGTTGCCACTGGACTCCCATGACTCTGGAGGAGAGATCGAGGCTGATGACTTTGTGCAGTTCTGCCTCATCCAAATTCAACTCATGTGCAAGTCAAGACATCGTGCTTATGATGTCACTGGTCCTCTTTGAGAATGAAGGACAAACAACCACAGCCTAGGAGAGGGAGCAGTTTCACTGAAGTGCTAGGGCTAGAAGCCAAATTGGACGAGCTTAGAAGGGGTTGGAGGTGAGAAAACAGAGGCAACAAGTATAGAAAGCATTTTCTAAGAGCTTGACGGGGAAAGGGAGGAGAAATACAGGACGATTGCTTAAGGGAATGGCGGGGCCAGTGAAGGTGTTTTGGGCTTTAGGTTTTTGTTAAAGGATAGGGGAGATGTGAGCAAGTTTATATGCATCAGGGAAGGAGCCAGTGAAAATGAGAGAGAGGAAGATGGGGAAAGGGGGCAAACTCCTGAAGGAGATGAGCAGAGTTGACCCTGACAAAGAGAACAGATGCCTCTTGGCCATGGCCTAGAACAAGGGAAGAGAGAGTGGAGGTTGATGAAGAAGGGTTTTGAGGCATGTGGTGAAATGGGAGCTTACTGTGAATTCTCTTAGTAAACTATCAGGTGAGGTCATTTTTGGAGAGAGAGAAGGGAGGATTAATGGATGAAGCTTAAGGAAAAAAGAGAAGCCACTGCATGGAGTGTGATCGAGAGACATTTAGGGATGTTGAAATCTTCTCCTATCAAACACAAAGTGTAAATACATACCCAACTGATGCTTTCTAGTCTGTTGGAAAACCCTAACCACTAAAGAGGCAATGACCAACCTTGGACCGGATCATTGAATCTCGCTTACTGTTTGAAAGGAGAACCCAAAGTTGATCAAGAACAGGAGCGTGATCTAATTACGGTATTGTGTCCCAGTTATGACCTATGAGAACAGCATAGCAGGAAGAGTTTAAACTGACTTACCTGCCATTTCCCAAGACCCTCTCCCACCTCCTTCCTTTTGCAAAGGCTGTCTTCTGTGCCTTGGAAGCCAAGTACACTTTCTCCACACCTGTGAATCTCTAGCTTCCTTCAAGGCTTAATTCAGGCACCACTTTCTACAGGAAGCCTTTCACGAATTCAGTTGTTGTCCTTCATTCTCAGAGGACCAATGACATCATTAAGGTAATGTCTTGACTTGCATGTGAACTAGTTCTTAGCACAGTCTCTCCGCTTTATTTCTCTGTCTGTCTCTCTTTGTCTCTTCAAATTATCCTGCATTTACTTATCTGTATACATGTTGTATCTCCCCCATTATAATGTAAACTCCAGGGTTTTAAACTTGAGCAGGGGCTGGTTTTGATTTTGTTTTTTGTTTTTTGTTTTGTGGGGTTTTTTGGTTTTAGGCCAATGACATAACAAAATACACATACCAAATGCTATTTGAATTGAACTGAATGAGGATAACTTAATCAATGATTCTTAGCATCTGATAGTTTTTTGGTGTATCCAAACCCTTGTTATAGTGGGCTATCACCTGGGTAACCAAGACCCCTAGGTTTCTGTAGACTGAATGGATTTATCAGTGTCTTTGGACAGTCCAGTGAAGTAGGCTGCCCCAGCTCTGATGATGGACTCTACAAGTCTTGTGCTCTTCCTGACTTTGGCTTCTCTGCCCTTGTTTTTCCTTTCTCAGGAAGGTGAATGGCAATCAAAGGGTTTTTTGTAACCAATTACTTTGTTCAGGAGTTCTGCACAGCCAAAATGTTCTAATTTTATTGCTCGCAACCCATTATTCAAGCAGGAGACTTGGGCTGGTTTAAAAGTGTGCACCCACTTTGGGATCCTGCAGGATGCAACCCAAGGTATAATAATATGATGTCATAGAAGAGTGGGTAGGCACAGGAGTGACAGGCCACATGGTGTGTTAATCATTTAATCTCATTTCTAAATTATTCAGAAGGATTCCCAAGACAAATGTTCACTTCATTTTGACACCAACTTCAGGTAGACTTGACAGGTAAAAAGCATATTGCTGCTTTCATTTTTTTTTCCTCTGCCCTTTTTAAAAATTTCACCCTTCCAAGTCACTAATGTTAGTTAACTTCCTTATCAAAGGTAGAGCTGCATTAACAAAGATTGTGTGCCAAACAAAATAGATATTATACCCCATAGAAACCTATTTTCCCCCAGATACCCTTAAATCCCTAAGGAGGTCAACAAATAGTCAGGTCTGACAGAAATGACTTTCTTTCTTGAATTCAATGGAGATTTGGCTTTTTCAAAGGTGGCCCTCTGGGATATTCTGAAAGCTTTTCTCAAGATTGTATCATTTACTCGTCTGCCATGACAAAATGCCAGAGAGAAGGAAATCTGGAAGGAATGGCTCAATGTAGTATCGGAAGGCCGGCCCATGCCAAGGTCAGAGCCTGGTGGCTTAGTTTTCAACCACAGAGTGAGTCATTGAAAAGATTGGGACCACAAAAGCAAACAATAAAACTGAAGGAGTTCCAAGGAAGGGAAAAGAATTAGGGTGACTTAAGAGACTGCCTTCTATAACCCAGAGCTGTGTGATTGTAATGAAAAATCTTGGTCCCAAGGAAGAGATAAGGAAATTAGCTTCCTTCCTTGCCTTGAGGATGTGGAGGACTGTGGGTGTATAATGTTGCATACACTGTAAATGTGGCCCATATACAAATAGGCCCGCAAAATATACCAAAATACAAAAATGATATACAAAAACAACTATGATGTAAGTATAAAAAAGCATTGATAAAATTTTAAAATAATAATATTCTGCTTTCTGAGAAGGGAGAGTTGGGAGTTTTTCTTCTTTCTCATATAGATGTAGAAATATTAATTTCTCCCTCAAATCAATAGTCAATAAAAAAGTTCCTCACGTTGTTAATGAGAATTCTTACAATCAATTCTTGATTCTTGACATCTTTATGGTAGAAGGGGAAAAAAAATCTAAACCTAGGAATTGCCAAGATGGCAGCAGGAAATCAACCCTCCTCCATATTTGGCTTCCCAGCTTTCAATGTAGTACATTGTGGAGTCAAACTCCTCTAGCTCTGAAAACTGAGTGAACAGTGGGTGTTTTAGAAATGTTTGTTGAATGAATAAGTGAATGAATGAAGGAGCCCTTAAAAGAAAAGGTAAACACACAGAGTCTTAGTATTCCAAGAGTTTAATGAAACAATGCTCCCTGTGTTGTGTGCACAGTGCTCAAGTCTTAAGCACATTTTCATATCTCTACAACTGCAACTGCCACTTTTTTTTTCAGCCAAAGACAAGGCTTATTAAGGATCTGCCATATTGGCCAGACTCTTAAGGAATTTAAACATTTGTGATACTCATATTGACAGGAGGGCTTGAGCAAGTCTCAGCCCCAACAACTGGCACTTTGAAAACATACCAAATTCTAGTGATCTCTCCAGTTATCTCTATTAACAGACAAGCTGCATTCTTTGCTCTGGCTTCCCTCCTTTTCACAGGCCAGTCCCCATATTCCTTTTCCTTTCCTTCATTCACGTTCTGTGGATAATTTTATTATGTAAGAGAAGGTAAGGGCAGGTAGGTGGCACTGAAGCAGATAGAGCACGGGGCCTGGAGTCAGGAGGATTCATCTTTGCAGGTTGAAATCTAGCTGCAGACATTAGCCGTGTGACCCTGGGCAAGTCACTTAGCCTCAGTTTCTTCATCTTTATAGTGATTATCATTATAACACTTATCTCATAGGGCTGTTGGGAGGTTCAAATGAGTTAATATATATAAAGCACTTTGCAAAACTTAAAGTGTTAGTGTTATTCTGAGGAGGTGAGTTTCTTTTACTTTGGGGCCATTTTGTGCTTTTGCCTTACATACATGAGGGAAGGGTTTGAAAATGAATTGCGTCAGTGCCCTTTTCCACCAGCCCATTTTCTTAGTATCCTAGGGGTAATAGCTTTAGAAGGGGCCTTAGAGTCCATCGAATACAAATCCTGCATTTTACCAAAGAAGAAATTGAAGCCCAGGTTGAGTGACCTGCCCATGGTCAAACAGAGCTGGAATTCCAAAAGGGAGATTTCATCTAGCAGCCACCTTTTTCCATTCTAATCCCACTCTCCCCTTCCTTGGTGTCCATCCAGAGAGTCTCTTTCATTCATGCTTGGTCTGTGCCCTTCCTCCTTGACGGTGCCTTTCCCCCAGAGTAAGCCCTCACATCTCTGAATTCCTATAGGACATGACCACATACAATAGATACATCTTCCTACTTGTAGTAGTCTTTCATTATCCAAGATCCTATCTTGGATCTCTAACAAGGTTGTCAGTGTCAGAAGGCCTTGATTCATGTGTTATGCTTCTTTCCTACCCCTAGCGAGCCTAGCACAGTGCTAGGCACAAGAGAGGCCCTCCATAAACCCGTAATTTAAGAAATTCAGATAAAAATCAAAATTTCTATTACCAGTGAATATATATTAAGCAGTTACTGAGTAGATGACTTCATACTAGGTGCTACGGGCATTTGACAGTCGCAGTTATTTATCGGATATATATAACATTATCACTTGTGGCTCAGAGACCCTCAAGGGATTCTGGGCTCATACAAATCTGGGTTTGATACTGGGGGCCTGACTCCCCATTTCCCCCCCAGACGTTCCATATTAACGGATTTTGCCTCTGTTCTTTCCCTACCAAAATAAAAGTCAAGGGAAATGCACCAAACGACACTGAGGCACCCATGTGTCTAGACCTCCCCAAACGTGGGTGACAGGATATCTACTCTTGTACATACAATGAGGATATCAGGTATGTGGCAAGTCATTTTTTTAATGCAAAAGACACAAAAGACTCACAGATGAATAAACAAATACAGGAAACACAAGGATAGGGTCTGGACCCGTGGTTTCTTTGAGATAAGGAAGTCGAGGATGAGGAACCTGCCTCTATCAATGTAGGTTACCATCTCCTCTGCAACACATAGTCCTTTTTTTTGTTTTGTTCTGTTTTAGGCAATTGGGGTTAAGTGACTTGCCCAGGATCACACAGCTAGTGTCAAGTGTCTAGTCTGAGGCTGGATTTGAACTCAGGTCCTCCTGACTCCAGGGCCGGTACTCTATCCACTGAGCCACCTAACTGCCCCTTGCAACACATAGTCTTAAATGGCTTTCCCAGGGTCCCACAGACATTATGTGCCACAGGATTTGAACCGCAGTCTTCCTGGCTCCAGGGAAAGCTCTCTCTCTATACCCTGCCATGCTGCCTCAAATAGCTCAGTTAGTTTCATTAGATGCCCCTAGAAGATAAAGTTACTTTACACTAAGTAAATACCCTTACTTGCCTCAGACCTTTATCATCTGAACAGCCCACACCAATACCACAACGGGATATGAGTCCTCTAGCTGTGAAATCCTCCTACTGGGGACCCTCTTCTCTCCCAAGAAGCACATAGAAGATAGAAAAAATAATAATTAATTTTTTTAAAAGCCTTAAGGTGCTGCTTGAGATTCACTGAGATTAATTGACTTGCCTGGGTCACATAGCTAGTATGTCATAGGCAGGATCTGACCCCAGGTCTTCTCCATTACAAATTCAGTTCTCTAGTCACCATAGCAGACTGCTTCTAGCTAATCAATATTATTGCTCATTTTAAAAACATAAATTCAACTTATAGCTAATTTAACATTCTTTTTTCTTTCTTCAGGAAATCTAGAGAAAAAGAAAATATTTTAATTGAAGAAATGTTATTTGGGCGTGATAATTCTTTTGGAGTCCCAAGCCGATACTCCTTAGCATGAATGTTATATGCTAAGACATTAAATTTGAGGATTTCATAATGAGGTTTCTCAATAATATCAAATACTCTGCATAGGACTTATGCCTCCTGATATTTCAACTAGGACCTACTTGGAGATTTCGTCACCATCAAATTTGCTTCTCCCAGAGTTTCAAGCTATAAAATAAATTATTCATAATGAGTTAATTATCATCTCAATGCACCATCATTCCTATTTTAAAAATGATATTCAAGAGATTAAATACCCAGGAATTTAATCACAATTTGCATACACTAGCTTTGAAAATAAGTAACAGTCTCTTGATCAATGCAAAATCACAAAATCCTCCTGATGAAAAAGAGCCTGCAGCTGAATTATAAGAACTAGAAAAAGGGATTCACTCTAAGCAAGCTAACGACCACCCCCAAAGGCCATTTGCAGTTTGTTTTCATAAATTGACTCACATAACTGATTCTTATGAAAAGAGAGAAAATAGTTTCTATCTGATTTGAGGTGGTCCTTTGGTTTTTAGCAGAACAAGAATTGGGCTTCAAAAATTCCTTTAAAACATTCATTCTTTAACTTCTCTCCTGAATGCAAACACTTTAATCTGGCATTCAAGGCCTGCTCCCATAGTGCTAACCTAGCTTTACAGTGTTATCTTTTTACATTATTCCCCTTCGGATACTCTAGAATCCAGGGAGGGTTTTGCTAAATTGTTTTTCCACCTCTTTCTTATTCTTTGTTATGGCTTTTAGGAAGGGGGAGAGGGAAGGGATATGTTGGGAAATGTAGATAATGTAAAAGCAAAAGATATCAATAAGCATTTATTTTAGAATAATTTGATAAACTGGACTACTGGGTTTATCATATCGCACACTTCCTCACCCCCATAACTCAATGTTCCCTCCCCACAAGAGGTCTTCCTCTCTACCTTTTTCTGTTGAAATCCTACCCATCCTTCAAGACCCAACTCAAATACCTCCTCTTGTAAGAACCTTCCCCATTCTCCTGCTTCTTGGAATTATCTAAGTTATTTGTTTGTACCCAGAAGTACAAACAGAGGGCCCTAGAGGGAATAGGGAGCCCTCTCTACAACCAATAAAGTCTGCTGGGTTTTATAGTGTTCTTGTCTGAGTCTAGCAGGATAAGGCCTCGGGGGAAGAGGGCCAGGAGTGTGGAACTAGAGAGTAGTACTAAGTCATGCTAGTCAGGGGAAGGAGGATTCCTGGACAATTGGTGGCTAATTGATACTCAAACTGGCCACCATCTTGAAAAACAGGCTTCGGTTTTACTACTGGTTTTACTCGGATGTGATGACTCAGTTGCCCTGCCCTAGGGAACTTTGATCTTTCCCTGGGCTACTTCCCTTAAGGAGTCAGGGAGGCTGCTGTATTTTTTGCAAAGGCTCCAGTTTTTCCTGCTTCCCACCCCGCTCTCTCCTTCACCAAAATATCATGTATAGATATGTTTGTTTCCATGTCGCTCCCCTCAGTAGAATGCAAGCTCCTTGAGGGGAAAGCCTGTTTCATTTTTGTCACTCTATCCCCACTGCCCAGTACAGAGCCTGACACACAGCAGGTGCTTGGTGAATATCTGAAGCTTGTGTTATTTATCATCATACCTCCCTCAACATATACAGCATGCCTGACACCTGCTTTAGTGTTTAAAAAGCTTTATGATTTCACTGGCGAGGGAACTCCTTCCACCAAAACAAAAGCCACTTCTTCCTGCCTTCGTAGCACCATCTCCGTAAGTTGTGACGACTAAAAACAAATGACCACCCACAGGCCAAGCTTCTGGTGATCACAGGATCAGAGACGGACAGCAAAAGGAGATCTTAGACAAACCTCTTGTTGTACAGAGGGCAAAAGCGAGGCCCAGAGACAGGAAGTGACTCGTCCGAGGTCATGTAGGTAATAATAAGTGGCACGGTCAGAATTTGAACTTGGGTTCTCTATCTAGGCTAATATTTAGATGAAAGACACACAGGACTTACAAGGAAAGCCTTTATGTAGGCTTCAAAGCAGGGCTTTGAAGGGAACAAAGGATTCTAAGAGGCAGAAGTGAAGAGGGAATAGATTCTAGTCATGGGTATCAGTCAATACAAAGGCAGAGAAGCCAGAGATAGAGCTGTAGGTAGGCCAGAGCTGGTCAGAAATGGTGCCCAGAGTTAACCCAGGGTTCGCAGATGGTAGCTGTCAGTACTATGTCTGTGGGATGCCAAGAGTTACAGATAGAGGGTGAGGAGCTGAGCCTGAGAGCACCAAGACCTGGTGGGGAAGTTGAGAGCCTAATCTAGGCAGTGGGCCTACCACCACCAAGCAGGGCATCTGACATCCAGGTGCACACACAAATCAAAGGCCCCAGCAAAGCGACAAGTCAGAAACCAGGCAGGCCAAGGCATATAGTGATGCTAGTGGGTCGATGGAGGCAGTAGGCCTGAAATCAGGTGAAGAGACAAGTAGGAACTCATTATGCCCACACATTGGCAAGAGGGTGATCATAGTCTGGGCAGGTAGTCAGAAGCTAGCTACTGAAGGGCAAATCAAGGTGGTGGGGTGGGCCAAAGGGCTCGCTTCTCTCTCCAGAAACAATCAGATATCCAAAGAGCATCAGCACCTACGAGGGAAGGAAAAGGTAAGCAGACCCCTGCAGATGCCATCAGTTAAGGGCATCTCACTTCTAAGGCAGAGTGCAGGCTTAGCCAGGAGCTTCTGTCGATTTCCTGTTATGGCAGAAACCAGTCCCAGGATGTGGGCAGCCCAGAGCCTGGAGGGCAGAGAAAGGGGGTGTAGGAAGTATTTGGAAATGATGATAATATAAAAACAAAAGGCATCAATACAATTCGTTTTTTTTAATTGAAGGTCGTAAAATTAGAGTTACTAATTATGTCACTTCTATAGCTATTGGTTTACTTTTTTGGCTTAGTTATATTTAAATCCCTAATTAAGTAGGGTGGACTTAGGTAATGCCAATGATAGAGCTGCATTTGTAATTGAACTATTATAATTTATTCTCCTGAATCTATTAATCCCTTCTTAGAATTAGAGCAGCATTGCCTAAAGGGTCAGACTTTTGGAAATACCCACTCAAGGAGAATCAACGTAACAGAAAGCTACTACCATAGGACAAATAAGCATGGTAAACTGAAGAAAAAAAAAAAAACATTGAGAAAGCAGATTCACAATTGGACGTGAGATAAATAGAAGGCAAGAGGTAAATACACAGATGTAGAAGGAGCTAGGCCCAGCACAAAAGAATCTTCTCAATCCCCTTGTAACCTCCTTAGATCTTTCCGCCACTGACCTTGAAGTAACTTCTGGCAAGCTGGATGGTATCATTTCCTAGAATATCATGGTGAATAAATCCATTAGCCTGGTGACCCTCGCTTGGCATTTCCAAGGAAATTTACAGCTGATAATGATAAGGTTGGAAACACTAAAAGCTGCCTATTGATGAAAATTCTGTTTCAAGAAAACCTGGGCAGGTTTTACATACAAGAGCTCCATGAAAAAACATCCTCATATGTGCTACTGATGCTTGTGATCATTTATTCAAAGGTTCAAAAGTTTCTAGGGATATTATAGACGTTTCAAACTGACTTCAGCTCCTGCAGTTGTTATGATTCCCTGACTAAGCACCTCTCAGGTGTTCGAGAGAGGTGGGCCGGGCTGGCGTCCACTCCCCAGAGTGTTTACTGGCCCGGGCCCAAGTGGCAAAGAAGCATAGAATTTTAAAGTAGATTATCAACTCCTCCCTGCCTCCTCCTACCCTGTCCCAGGAGAATGGAAGCAGTTTCTGTCCTCAAGGAAAAAGAACTTGTACACAGAGAAGTACAACGTATATACGAGAAAAATACAAAGTAGTTTGGGGGCAGATGGTAAGAGTTCTTACAATTCAGGAAATGAGGAAAGGGAATACATTGACAAAAGTGAATAAAAGGTGGGAAAGAAAAGCCACGTTTAAACCAATCACCACAAAGTTGCCGTTTTGAGGAGACATGGGAAAAGTTCATCACGCTGTACCACTGCTCCCATGAAGGATTCCTCAGTACAACAGTCTCCTTTATTCTGTGCGTTCAACAACCTGCTGATAAGTCATTTTCTTTCCCATGAACCTCAATGTTGAGGAGTATTGGCCCTAAATATGCCGTCACAGGAAAGGTATATCCAATTAGTAAATTGGCTCTGTAGTCATACCACGTCTGGGATATTGGGTTCCATTCTTCATGTCATATTTTAGGAAGAATGGCATTTCATCAGAGAAATGTATGACTGGGAGCGGGGGAAGGAAATGGTGAGTCAGTCATGTAGTGAGAACAATGAATGAATGAATGAATGAATGAATGAATGAATGAATGAATGAATGAATGAATGAAGAATGAATGAAAAAGCATCAATTAAGCACTTATGTGCAAAGCACCATGCTAAAAGCCGGAGATACAAATAGAAAAACAAGACAGCCCCTCTTTTCAAGGAGCTTACATTCTAATCCACATATTATGAAGTGAATTTGAAGGAAGCGCCTAGTCCTTGGGGTGGGCCTTTGTGACAGATTTACAGGAGGATACGGATAAGGATGGCATGGAATAGGCAGGCAGAGATGGGGTGACATCTGCATCCTTGGAGGGAGATCGAGCCAAGGATTGAAGTATCGATAAGCTGGAGCACATCTAGAAGAGAGCAGCCAAGTTGGCGAGTTCGTGCCACAGGAGGATGGGCTAATGGAACTCAGAATGTTTGGCCTGCAGAAGAGAAAGTTTAGGAAAGGAATGACAGCTGCCTCTGAGTATTTGAAAGGTTATCTTTTGGGCAAAGATTAAGACTTGTTTTGCTTGACCATAGAGGGCAAAGCTTGGAACGATGAATAGAAATTGCAGAGAAGTACATTTAGGGGAAATGTGCTTAATAATGAGAGCTATCTTAAAGTCCAATGAGTACCTCTGGACGTAGTGGTCTTCAAGCCTCATTCTTCCTGGTTTTGACTCCATGGAACTCTCTTGGTATCCCAACCTCCCCACCCCAACCCTTTCCTGCCTCCATCTATGTTCTGTCTTCCCCCATTAGACTGTAAGCTCCTTGAGGGCAAGGACTGGCTTTCTTTTTCTCAATTATATCACCAGCACTTAGCACAGTGCCTGACACATAGTAGGTACTTAATAAATATGGATTGATTTGGATTGGGTTGGAAGCACAGGTTGAATCCCTTATTGGGAGTACTGTAGAGAAGATTCACCTTTTGAGGGTACAGGTTGGACTAGATGTCCTCTGGGGTCCCATCCAATGTAGAGGTTCTGAGGTGCTGAGCTTCTTGTGACTGTGACTAGCATGGAAGCTGGCCCCATAACTGTCACCACCACTATTTCCCAAGTGATCCGATAAAAGAAAACTGAGGAACTTGCAAAGCTGAGGACCAGATCCTTAGGATAATGGTGACCACCCCCTTCTAAAAATATGGCAAGTCCCTGAGTTCCACACAAAGCTAGCCTACCAAAACCCAAAACCCATCTGACTCAGTTCTTTGCTATGCCTTTATTCTCCCAGAGAAATGCAGAGAGGAAACATTGGAAGTAATCCATTCAAAGAAGAGGTTTTCTCTCTGCCCTGTGCAGAAATTCTTGGTTTGACACCAAATATTTGAGAGCAGGATGAAGTGGCTGATGAAAAGGCCAAAAGCCTCTAGAGGATTTCAAAATACAACATCCCAGCAACACTTACATGTGAAATGTAAGGCAGGAATGCAGAATTCTCCTTCCCAGAACCAAGGAAATGTTCTCTGGATTCAGTGTCAAATTTATAGCACCAATAGATTTAGAAAATACAAATAAATAAAATCAACATCTGCTGACAATAGTTTTTTTTTAAGTGTTTAAGGAGGATTTTGTGTGTATGTGTGTGAGTGTGTGTGTGTGTGTGTGTGTGTGTGTGTGGTTTAAATGTGGAAAAGCATATTTTGATTATTTGAATGATAATCAGTCCATTATGTATTGTGAGCTTTATTGGATGGGATCACCTGATTGGCCAACTTAGAAACTTGAGTTCAAATACAGAGTAGAGACTCAAAGGGTTAAAAAAAAGTAAGGAAACTCATTTCCTCTTTATTTTACTTAAAAAATAGAAGTCTTTTAAAAAGGGGGTGTCAAGAGTAGGAACTCAAGTCCCCAAGATCTGGGTTCTTTCAGTATGCGTGGCTGATAGCACTAGACTTTAAGTTGTGAGAACCTGGGTTTGAATTCTGTCTCTAACACTTGCTGGATCGTGACTATGGGCAGGTCATTTGGGCTCCCTTGTCTTCACTTATTTTATCTGTAAAATAGGGATATTACTACTACTACTGCTTAGCCTAGCGTGGTGCCTGGCACATAGAAAGTGCTATACAGATGTTTGTTGCTGTTGCTGCTGCTACCACTAGTAGTAGTACTACTACAACTACTACTATTACTACTACTACTACTACTACTACTACTACCACCACCAAATCTTCTCCTTTCCCTTCCTCTGTGCCCTTTCCCTCGTAAATAAATGAATAAATGCTAGCTGGCATTTATTTGGAGACAGCTCAGTGGCATGATAGAGAAAATGTTGAGCCTTGAGATGGGAAGACTTCAGTTCAAATGTGGCCTCAGACTCTTATTAGCTGTGTGACCCTGGGCAAGTCACTTAACCTCTCTGTGCCTCAGTTTCCTCAACTCTAAAATGGGCATAACATTAGCACTTAGCTCTTAGGGTTGTTGTGAGGATGGGCTGGGATGATATTTGTAAAGTGCTTTGTAAATCTTAAGTGTCACGTGAAAGCTGGCTCTTATTATTATTATTATTATTAATTTTTATTATTATTATTATTATTATTATTCAGAAATAAATACTAAAGGAACAGAAATGAAAATATTGGTCTCAGAGAACAGGCCTGGAGTCCATCTTACAAACTCACTGCATCCTAGCAGACATTTATGTTTGGGGAGACACAGTATGTGACCATATCACATCAGGCTGGGGGTTCCCAAACCCTGGGTACCTGCAAACTTAGTGCCAGTCCAGAACTGTGATTTCATCAATGTAGGGAGCTCTCAGTGTGGAAATTCTCTCCACTGGTGCAGATGTGCAACTCAACTGTAACCTAAAACCAAGATATCCATAATTTTTGGATTATGCAACCCTATCAATGAAAAAAAAAGTTTGAAAATGAAACTTGATATGCATCTTTACTTATTTGTAAATTACATTCATGTCACAGTATACTAGTAATTATCTATTATTATAAAACTTACACAAAACTAGAAATTTTTGAAGCATGTGATAAAGACGAAATCCCATTTGGTCCTAAAATCAATAGAGAGCCACTGGCGTTGGTTGAGGAAGGGTCAGATCTGGACTTTAGGAAAATCACTTTGATAGCTGAGGGGAGGATGGACTGGAGAAGGGAGAGATGAGTCAGCAAAACCAGTTAGGAGGCTATTGCAGTGGTTCAGGTGAGAAAGGCCTGAACTAAGGTGGTGAGTGCTTCAAGCAAGAGGGGATCTGAAAGAGGAAGAATGGTGATGCCGATGAAGGCAGGAATGTTCCCAATGGCACTTGCCCAGCTGCTTGTTGTACCTGCATCTGGGTTAGGTTATAACTGCCCTGAGGGTCTGATACCCAGATAAGAAGGGAAGAGGAGGTTGGGTACTTGCCAGGGGGAGGAGGGGCCAGAGTGAGAGCAATGGTGGGAGGGGATATGGGTGAGTGTGGTTATTTTGGAGTCAAGCTCTTCTCCCCCAGTTTGCTGTAATGGGGAGGGTGGGATGTGACCCCTTTTCCCCTCCTTCTCATTGGTAGATCACACAGTCCTTGGCGTCAGGCCATGGCCTCCCAGGGAGCTCCAGTCCCAACTTTGGACAGCACTGACTCGAGACATGTCTTCAACATTGAGAGCTTAAGTGACTTGCCGAGAGTCATCAAGCTAGTATGTATCAAAGATGGAACTTGAATCTTTGTGATTCCAAGGCCTACCTTGTATCCACTACAATTTTTAAATCAATAAACAGGAATAGTACAAATATTGTTACATAGGTAGATTCTATCTAGAAAGCTTGTTACTATTGTTTTTAAAGGTTAGGTTGGCATGGTCTGATAGACTACAGTAACTTTTTCCACGTCTTCTTTGCTGTAATTATTGTCACTGAGTCTCCCTAGAGGATGCACTAAACATGCCGGAAGTTGCCTTATTCTTCTTTCAGAATCTCTGAGCTACTTAGGTATGGTTCCGGCTGACCACGTGCCATCTCTTTCTTGCTACAAAACTTTCCCTTCCCTCCTTTCTTGGCCATACATATTTCCAGTCATGTCTTTTATGGTACTTCTGACAACCCAGAAAAAAATGATGTATTGGAAATATGTCAACCTGTAGTCTTGTTTGAAGGCTATTTAGTAATGTTGGTAGTAAGCTATGTAGCATTGCTGTCTTCCTTGGGCCTTCTGCATACAAAATCACTGCTTCTACATTGATGCATGTTGGACCCCAGACTCTGAGCACTGGATGGATTTGAGCAGCTGAGTTTTTGAAAGAATAGCTGATTGTTTATGAATACCTTTCCCCTCGTTTCTTTGCTGTTGTTATTACTTCAAGTATCGATTCAAGTCATTATACGAAAACAAAATGTAGACAGCAACATTTCATAAAAAAGAACTGTATTCCAAAATTAAAACTTATAATTGAACTTACCCTTTCTGCCTGTTCTCTTCTTTCTAATGTGTATGAACAAAGCGGTTTCGGTGATATCTAGGCTTGGGAAATAATCTCGTCCTCCCCCCCAGGGACATGCCTTTCTTGGTTCACTTCAGCAGGGAGGCTCGAATAACAAAAATTACCATAGCACAATCCATGAGGATGGTTTTTCATACTCTTCTTTTATTAGAATTTCTGTGCTTGCTTGACAAAAATCAATACAAATGAAGTTTAATGCCAATAGCATTGATTTCTGATTCGGCACTCTCTTTCATTGTGCCTGGAAAAAGTCCTGGGGGTTAACAAAAACCTTCCTAGAGTAGACATACTGTAAGGAGTCAGCTGGTAAATAGAGCAAAGGACTGGTCAGAAGAATTGACTTTGATTTCTGCTCAGACACTCATTTGCTGCAGGACTCTGGACAATTCTCTTGACCTCTCTCAGCCTCAGTTTCCTTACCTGTTAAATGAGAAGGCTAGACTTGACAGCTGTGAATCTATGCCCTTAGATTCATGGAGCTTAAGTAGTTATTTATATGGAAACTAGTTATGCTCAAATACTCAGTGGCTCTGGGATTTCATTCATGTGGACATTCCCTCCAATGATGTAGACTGCAACTTATCCATGCCCAACTCTCCTCCAGGACTCTTATTGATGCCATCCAATTTCATTCACCAGAGGGGATCTGCCTAGAATGCTGGAGGCCTTCCTGACTCTTTCTTGAAATCACCTAGTTAATACTTGCTCTTACCACATGACCAGCTCATCTTACATTTCTTGGGTGACACCCTGTTCTTCTGTGTAATTCCCCATCCGCAAGTGTTGCGTTCTACTCGTGACCACCATGCACTTTCCCATTGCCCTGTAGGGGATGCTCATTTTCAGTTCTTCACTGACTATCATTACCATAACATACAGTTATACCACAACAATGGGGAGGACAGTGGTATTTTTAACAGACCTTTACAAACAAATCTAATGTAGATAAAATTAGAAGGGAAAGATGTAACTGGGAAAAGAGTCTTGGCAGCAAATTTCCCTGATAAAATTCCCATATTCAAGATATATAAGAAACTCATTCAGATTCAGATGAATAAGAGCCATTCCCAGTAGCTAAATGGTCAAAAGATATGAACAGGCAGTTTTCAAAGGAAGAAATCCAAGCTATCAATAGCAGTGAGCAGAAAAAGAAGAACAATTTATACAATGACTACAACATTGTAAAGGAAAATAACTGTGAAACACTTCAGAGCTCTGATCAATACAGTGTCCATTTGTGACGCCTGAAGACTAATGATGAAGCATGTTCCCTATCTCTTGGGAGAGACATGGTGGACTAGAGCTGCACAAAGAAACATACATTTACAGGCATGGCCAAAGAGTTGTTCTGTTTTGCTTGCCTATGGGTGTTGGTTACAGGGGAAGGCTTCTCTGACTATTCTTTGGGTCTAGACATTTACCTGGCTCTTAATCCATTGAACTGTGCTGTCTTTCAGACTACTTCTCTACATCTTGTCCACAAGGAAAGTATGAATGACTCACCTTAATAAATTATTATCAGAAGATAGATGTACTAATTCAGCTAATGAAAATAGAGCAAAGCATGAACTATTTTAGAAATCAGATGGGAAAAACAAAACCTTCCTTCCAATAAACAGATATGTGATTTTATTACATTTGCAAAAAGCTTTGCTTTTTCCCCAAATACTCAAAATGTTACAGTCTGTTTTTAGATATACAGCAGCTGAACAGTTCTAAAACCTGTTCTCACTATAACTTGGAGTTAATTGATTAGTATGGTCTTTATGACAACATCATCCAGAAGTATGAATTTACTCTGATCACGCCATCATGCATCCAGAAGAGTTCAGTGCCAATTGGTTTGACCCAAAGTTATGGACAAACTAATCAACATATACTCCATGGGATCACCTCCATTACACATATATAGAGACAACTGTCAACCAGCAACAGAGTGCCATGATTCTGGTAAAATCCTGCTAAGATATCATCATTCTCATTATAAATGCAGAATCTCCAGTTGGAGGCCATTAAGGTCAACCTCCACCCCTGTCTCCCTTTTTACTGATTAAGAAAACTGAACGTTCATCCAGCCTTTGCTTGAATACCTTCTGTTAGGGAGAACTCCCTACCTCAGAGTAAGCCCATTCCACTTTGAGATGGCTCTAACTAGTAGAAAGTGTTCCCAAAAATCAAGTCTAAACTTGCTTCTTTGTAACTTCTTTGTCCTCCTCCAAGCTCTGCCTTCTAGGGCCAAACAAAATAAGTCTGATTCCCATTCTGCCTGACAGACCTTCAGATATTTGAAGGCTATGTGTCTCCAGTTTGTTTTTTTTTTAACCAATCCTTGTTTGGCATGAACACAAGGCCCTTCACCATTTTGATTTCTCTCCTTTGGACACTCTCCAGTTTACCAATGTCCTTCCTAAAATATGGTATCCACAGATAAACACAATACCCCAGGAACATGCAGCCTTTCAATGCAGCCTCATGCAAGATGTCAAGGTCAAAAGCAACTCCACAGCTCCTGGTGGGAGCCCCTATAAAAGTAGCATTTTGTTCAAATGGGGCTCTGAAATGAAGGAGGAAAGAAACAAACATTTATTCAGTTCCTACTATGTACCAGGCACTGTGCTAAATGCTTTACAAATATTATCTCATTTGATCCTCACAAAAACCCTGGGAAGTAGGTGCTACTATTATTCTCCTTTTACAGAGGAGAGAACTGAGTCAGACAGTGGTTAAATGACTTGTCCAAGGTCACACAGTTAGCAAATGTCTGCGTCTGGATTTGAACTCAGGTCTTTCTGCCTCCAAACCCAGCATTCTATCCACTGTCATACCACCTAGCTGCCCAGGAAAATTCTTTCAGCGACCCTAAAATGAACTCTTCGCTCTGAACGAGAGCATTTCAAACTTTTGCTTCGAAGTGGCAATATATTAGCACTTTTTCCTCTACTGAGTCTACAGAAGGGACATGTTTTCAAACATTTGGCCCAAAGTATCTTTCTTTTCCATCTGTGTTATCTGTCTTCATAAAGCTGGAGACCAAGGCTAAATGACAAAGGAGGCAATGTTTGTTTTTGCTGTTTTCTAACTTAAAATTTTCCCCTCTTGTGACCTTTGTTAGGTAAAAATATCTTTTTACTGAATCAGTCAATCAGAACTAAGTATGAATAAGTCCTGGACACCTTCTTGAAATGAAAACATTTCAGTTAGGTGCAAAAAGAAGTCTGTTCTGATTGAATGAGGGACTTGGTCATTCCCTGAGGAATTTGCATATAAGCAGAAGCTAATTCACAACTGGAGAGAGATTTTGAGGGTCTGGCAATAGAAGGCAAAGAATGGAGTTGTTAAGCAGAGCCAAAATGGTGGATTCACCCAGATGAACCCTCTCAACATTCCCCTCCAAACAACTTTAAAATAACACTTCAAATCAAATGTCAGGATGAGTCATTTTCCCAGACTAAGAAAACTTAGGATGTTGGCAAGGGAAGTCTATGACACTGGGGTGGAGGCCTGTCCAGAGCTCACTCAGCAGCATCTTTGGGAGCTCTCAGCCCAGAGACAGTAAGGGGAGGAGGGATCAAACAACTTGTTGGAAAGAGATTATAGGAGACTCTTTGCTGGCACTGGGTGCAGATGGCATTGAATGGCAATTTATTGCCCATACACTGTTTTGGGTTATAGTTCTGGGTCACAGTTCCAGGGCAGAAAGGAGCACTGAGGATCAGTCACAAAGGAGCAAGGGCCCTGAATGCAGTTCCAAGGCAAAGAGAGTGCTAGTGTGTGTAGCTATAGGGGATTTTCCTGGCCAGAGTATAGATCAGGAGAGCAGTGGCTCCATCTCTACCAGGATCACACCACCTGAGAAACATCAAAAGTTTTCAGATCCTTAGAACTAGGTCTGAAAACAGCAGTAAAAAAAAGTCTGCAGCTTGGGACACTGCCTCCTTACCCTTAGGTGAGCAGAACCCAACTTTAATATAAAGCTCAAAGTCAAGAAATAGGCTGGAAGAATAAGCAAACAACAAAAGAACTTGACCATAAAGAGCTACTGTGTTGGCAGGGAAGACCAAGATATAAACTCAGAAGAAGACAACAATGTGAAAACAACTAAAAACAAAGCCTCAAAGAAAAATTGTCATTGGACCCAAGCCCAACAAGATTCCTAGAAGAGATGGAGAAAGAGATGAATGGTAGAGGAAAATTGGGGAAAGAAATGAGAATGATGCAAGAAAATAATGAAAACAGAATTAACAGGTTGATAAAAGAGGCACAAAAAATACTGAAGAAAATAATACCTTAAAAAACAGAATTGGCCAAATGGTAAAAGAGGTACAAAAACTCACCAAAGAAAAGAACTCCTTAAAAAGTAGAATAAGCCAAATGGAAAAGGAGGTACGAAAATTCACTGAAAAAAATAACTGAATTGGCCAAATGGAAAAAGAGGTACAAAATCTCACTGAAGCAAACCTTTAAAAATTAAAATTGGGAAAGTGGAAGCTTATGACTCCATGAGATATCAAGAAACAATAAAACAAAGTCAAAAGAATGAAAATTAGAAATAAAGTTAAGCTGTTTACATTCCTTTATGAGAAGATGATACATGTAACTCTTAAGGATTTTAGCATTATTAGGGCAGCTAAAAGGAGTTTCCATAGACTGAGGGCATAGGTGTGAGTTGTTATGTTAGAATGATCTCAAAAAAATGAAGGGGTGGGAAATAGGAATGCACTGGGAGAAGGAAGAGAGGGGAGGTAGAATGGGGAAATTTTGCTCACATAACAGAGATGCTCAAGCAAGAGCTTTTATAGTGGAGGGGGTTCAAACTTTACTCATCAGAGTTGGTTCAAAGAGGGAAGATATATACATATATATACATATATATATATATATATGTAATATACACACACACATACTCAGTTGGGTATAGAAATCTAACTTACCCAATAGGGAAATAGGAGAGGAAGGAGATAAAAGAAAGGGGGGAATGATAAAAGTGAGGGCAAAATAAGAGAGGCAGTAGTTAGAGGCAAAATAGACTTTTCTGGAGGGACCAGATGAAAAGAGAAAGAGAAGAAGAGACAGAAGGAAATGGAATGGAGGGAAATACACAGTAATCATAACTATGAATATGAATGAGATGAACTCACCCATGAAACGTAAGCAGATGAAGCTTAGAGTACCATGGGAATAGGTGGCCTCCTCAATCTCTTTGCCTCCAGACACTGTAATATACCATGCTGTTTCTTTACCCAAATGTCTCCAGTAGCCTGAATTTTGCCTCAACCCCAAGAAGCAAGGGGGTAGCTATGTCTTCATATAAATGCAAATTAAGTCAGCAAGCCAAACCTCTGCCTAAATGGTAGGAGTCTTCCTGACTGGGGGCTTGGAATAGTTGGAATCGTACTTCTACCTTTCCTTTCGTATAAACTCCAGAAAGCCCCATACCATGTGGACCTTGAGTGGGTGAGTAGGGAAAATCCATATTTAGGCTTAAAATGAGCTAATTATTATAATGGCTATTACAGAAGACCAAAGGATCTTTGAAACAATTGATCTAGCAACCTGAAGGGACCAGTCTGTCACCAAAGCAAAAGGACTGCACACATGCCAGGCTCTTGAGGAAGGCATCCAGATATGGGCCAAGGTCAAGGAATAGCTAGCATGGGAATAATTAAAGTAGATATTTACAGGTATTGAATATTTGATAATGATAATGATGACATTTAAACAGAAAGGACAAGGAATTCATCTCTTCTTTGTGCCATATATTCATATGTAATAGGTATATACACAATATTGTATTTTAAAATGAGTAGTTTCCCATGGAAATCATGTTCCTTTCAAATCACTTTTAAGACCTTATTTATTATTTGGTTTGTTTTTCAATAATTTAACCACAGTGGAACACATGGTTTATGGTGCTTCTCCATTTAACCTCAAGGTAATTAAATCCACAATAGACATCTATTATGAATAACTTTCTCAATCAATGTCAGTATTTCAACTGTTTGAAAGTACACGGTAATATATAGGATAATGATTCCAGAAATACAAGGGAGGCATCATCGTGCTTAATGTGTATTATGACATTTATGAAATGTTAAGGAGAAAAAAAAACAGAGAAAAAATAAGGAAAAAAGAACCATTGAAGGCACATATGTCAATTTTATGAGCGAATTGCCACCAGCCAGTTTTCCCTCTGAAAATATTCAGAAATGTTTTTCCCCAGTATCTGATTCTCTCTCTGCTTAAAGTTTAGCTATCTAAAAAGGCATAATAGTGATAGCCTTTTCCCTCTGTACCCAGGCAAAGCAGCAAAAGAAGGCCTGTATTTGTGTGGTTTGTTCTCTGTGATATGAGGGGATAATTAACTCATTGCCCTCACGCAATGACAGTGATTTCATTTAAAGCTTTGGAAGAAGTAAAACTAACAGTTAGCTCCCTGAGGAGTCCCTGGATACCACATTATCCCCAGGATCCACGGGTTTCCATTATTTAACTGGTGTTTTTCTCAAGGAGTCTTACCAATGCAGTTCCAAAATACAAAAATACATACACACAACTTTGGCTTGACAAAAGAAATTCACTGGGTTGAATTCATTTTAATTTTTAAAATGTTTTTTTTAAAATACTGATTCCAGAAAGAAGAGTCCCTTGTTCTTACACATGTAATTATCATGAAAATTATCATAATAAACCTATTAATGTGCTATTCTTCTACGAGATGGCAGTGACTTTGACTTGCTTTTTCCAGGAGTAGTCTAACCTTACATTGAGCCCTCTGCTTTCTCTCACTGGGTCTTCAGTGTCACAAGGCATAGTAAGAGAATGGATCAGAGTTAGAAGGATAATCACAGAACTGAGAGGTCATTGGTCCACAAAAGGAGCAAATAGGAGTGTCAAAAATCATTCCTAGAACAGCATGTGTGACAATATTTGCCTGTCATAATTTATGTTTAAAAATGTTTAAACAGCAGGATGAACAATTATAAGAAATGCACATTTTGTTTTTAATTAGTGGCATTTGGGCCTCTTCAGCATGAAATTGGACTTATTCCTTTGATGATTTAAGCTCTTTTTTTTTTCTTTTTTATCCTGCTGTTCAATATGTCTTATTTTAGAGTAAATGCTTTCAGTACACATTTGGGAAACTGAATTTTTACTTACTGCGAGACATCATGGCTTGAACTCCTGGGCCCAGGTAGGAAGGAAATAAGCACTTATTAAGTGCCTATTATGTGTGAAGTGCTTTTCAAACATTGCATCATGTGGTCCTCACAACAATCCTGGGAGGTAGGTGTGATTATTAGCCCCATTTTACAGGTGAAGTGATTTGCCCAGGGTTGCAGAGCTATTAACTTTCTGAGGCTGGATTTGAGCTCAGTTCTTCCTAGTTCCAGGCCCAGGATTCCAATCCACTCCAGGCCACCTACCTGCTGCCTCTGTACTCCACTGCCTGCACCTCGAATTGAAAAGGACAAAAGAAACAGACTGAAACCCCAAATCTGATTCTCAGGGCCACAGGACCCTGGGTTCATGGCACTCATGCTGTGGGGGACCAGGATCTTGGTCCTCTGAGGTGCTGCCAGAGAGAGAGAGAGAGAGAAAATGTCCTAGTCTGGTAGTTCGAAAACCACAACTTGTTCCAGCTTCACAGCCAATTAAAGAGGCTTCTCTTCCCACGTGGTAGGGAAGTGCAGGATGTTGTCTCCGAGAAGCAGATGTTTGCTGTTTCCCACGTGAATGCCGCTATCTTGGGTGATCTGAGCATGAGCAGCAAAGCCCCGCAAAAAAAAAATAGAAATAAAAAATTTAAACCAATTCAAAAGTGAAACTCTCCTCACGTTCAATGAGCTCACACTCTACTCAGAGGATGCTACATGTACACAGATCATTAAATATGAAATATAAATACATCCATATATACGAAATAAATTGACAGTGATGGGGGGGCACTAAAATGTGGGAATCAGGGAAAAATTCTTGAAGAGAGTGGCACTTGATCTGAGCTTTGAAAGGAGTTAGGGGTTACCAGGGGCAGTTAGGTGGCACAGTGGATAGAATGCAGGGCCTAAAGTCAGGAAGACTCACCTTCCTAAGTTCAAATCCAGCCTCAGACTTTTACTAGTTGTATGACCCTGGGCATGTCACTCATTCCTGTTTGCCTCAGTTCCTCATCTATAAAATGAACTGGAGAAGGAAATGGGAAACCTCTCCAGTATCTTTGCCAAGAAAACACCATATGGGGTCACGAAGAGTCAGACATAAAACAACACCAAAAGCAGAGGAGATTCTGTAATGGGACAGTGATTAAAAGAGACAATTTATGATCCCTCAGAAAAGGAACAACAACAGAGACTACAAGAGCTGGAAGTGAAGAGGGAAAGCACTTCAGGCATTGAGGACAGCCTAGGCAAACGCCCTGAGGCAGGAGATAGAATATTTTGTATGGAGAATAGCAAATAGGCCAGTTTGGCTGGAGTGTAGAGGGCATAATGGAGAATAACATGTAATCAACTTGGAAAGGTAGACTGGAGCTAATATTATGAAAGGCTTTAAATGCAAAACAGCGCCTAAAGACAATGGAGATTCAACTCCAGTTTCATGAGAAGGGTGAAATAGGGTGATTTGTACTTTGGGAATACCAATCTGGCAGTGTTGAGGAGGCTGGGTAGATTGAAGAGGGAGGACCCCAGATGCAGGGAGACCAATTCAGAAGCTGTTGCAATAAGGCAGGGGGAGGTGAGGACAGCCCTGAACTCAAACCGGGCGCTGCCCCCAACTGGCACACACACGGAATTGGAAGACAGCAATGAGATAGAGCAAAGAACAGAGCAGGTGGATGGGCCTTTAAAGAAGGATAGTGCAATGTGGGGTCTCGATGGGCCTTTCCAGGCTGGGGACCCAGGGTTCAGGAGGAGAGTGGGAGTACAGAGAACCTGAGCTAAGCAGCCTTCGGTGGCCAGCCATGGGCACTGTAGGAGCGCAGGCACAGACAAGCAAGGGGCAGAGTAGAGGCGCAAGTGTAGTCTGGCCGCCACCAATGGCCATTGCCAAAGGGCCAGGCATCTCCTGAGGTGTCAGACAACCTCTTGTCAGCCCCATGAAGACTGGAGGCAAAGAGATTGAGGAGGCCATCCATTCCCATGGGACTCTAAGCTTCACCAACTGTGCAGTGACCATGGTGCCCTGCTCCCCCCACGTTACCCCAGGAAAACAGAAGAGTTAAAGGGGAATCTGAATGTCGCATAAGATGCGTGGGTGCCACTGGTATGTGGCTGGGTGCAGAGAAAATTTCCCACCTGATTCCTTTCCTGAAGATTTACATTTCATGCCTGTCGTAATTGGATTGCAGAATCCTAGAGATGAACGGGACCCTGATGGCCTACACCCAAACAAGAAGCCCCCCCTACATCATACCCCACAAGTGGTGATCCAGCCTCTGTTTCAAAGCTCCACTGAGGGCAGACTCACCATTTTTCAGAAGCTCCTTCCTGTTTGGGATAGCTGTAAATGCTAGGAAGCTTTCCCCTGACATCCAGTCTAAATTGGCTTCTTTTTAGCTCTCACTTGAATCTTTCTGGGACCAAACTTGGCCCAAGAATCTTCCAGTTGATTTGGATTTTTGATTTAGTATACAAGAAGTTACTGGAGGGCAGGGACCATGCACAGGTATAATCAAGGGCTGATTCTACTTTGAATTCTTAGGAAAGAGATATTTTTTAAAAGAACATATAAATGGCCTTTATGATTTAAGGTAGAGGCAGGATGAGAACTACATTGACGTTTTTACTCCCAATTTCTATACATATAGCCAAAGAAATTTGATTCACAAATAAACATGAATACACACACACAAAAACTATTTTCCATAAAATTAAGAAAAGTTAAAAATGTATGCAGTAGAACTCTTTTCTACTTCCTTTTTTATGTCCCAGTATAGTATTGTAGATATTATACTATTTATACTTTATATAAGTATACTTTATAGATGTAAATACTTTATAATGTAATACTTTATAAATGTAAATTGTATTATATTAAATATATTGTGGCTAAAAAAAGGAGAATCTTCCAGTTGACAACCCTTAAGATATGAGAAGACAGCTCTTATGTCTTCCCCTAAATCCAAACTAAATATCCCCAGTTTCTTTGACTAGTCCTCATTTGGCATGAAGTCAAGGTGCTTTACCATGCTGATTGCCCTCCTCTGAACTTTCTCAGCTTACCAATATCCCTCCTAAACTGTGGCATAATACTCCAGGAGAGGTCTGACTAGGACTATCACCTCCGTTGTCCTTTAAATTCTGCTGATCCATACAGCCTAAGATCACTTTAGAGTTTTAGATTCTGTGTCACACTATTGACTTGTATGGAACTTCCAGCCCACTAAAACCCTTAGTTTTTTTTTTGTCAGATAAATTGCTATCTTACCTTGCCTCCATTTTCTTGTATTAATGAATCTGTCTTTGAAACCCCCTGTAAAACTTTATATTTATTCCTTTTCAATTTTACCTTACGAGATTTAGTTCATTGTTTCAGCTTGTCAAGCCTCTTTTGGATCCTGACTTTGTTGTCCAGTGTGGTAACTGTCCCTTCTGGCTTTGTGTCATCTGCAAATTTGATGAGCATACAAAAAAAAAAACAACCCAAGAATAGTAAAGTAAAAAAGTATGCTCCAATCTGCATTCAGATTCCATCAGTTCTTTCACTGGAGGTGGATAGCATTTTTCGTGAGTCCTTTGTCTTGATTCATTGCATTACCGAGAATAGCTAAGTCATTCATGTTAATCTTCTTACAATATTGCTGTTACTGTGTACAATGTTCTCCTGGTTCTGCTCACTTCGCTTTGCGTAGGCTCATGTAATTCTTTCTGGGGTTTTCTGAAAGCATCCTGCTTGTCATTTCTTATAGCACAATATTTGAGCATCCCCTCAATTTCCAATTCTTTGCCACCACAAAAAGAGCTGCTATACATATTTTTCTGCATTTAAGTCTTTTTCATTTATCTTTAATCTTTTCTGAGATACAAACCTAGTAGTGGTATTGCTGGGTTAAAGGGGAAGCACAGTTTTATAGCCCTTCGGGCAATAGTTCCAAATTGTTCTCCAGAATGGTTGGACCAATCACCAGTACATAAGTGTCCCAGTTTTTCCACATCTCCTCCAGTATTTGTCATTTTCCTTTGCTGTCATCTTGGCCAATCTGATAGGTGTAAGGTGGTACCTCAAGTTGTTACAATAGAGCATTTTTTTTCACATGACCATAGATAGCTTTGTTTTCTTCATCTGAAGACTCATTGTTCATATCCTTTGACCATCTATCAATTGGAGAATGATTTGTATTCTTATACATTTGACTCAGTTCTCTGTATATTTGAGAAATGAGACTTTTATCAGGAACACTTGCTGTAAAAATTGTTTCCCATTTGGCCAATTCTGCTTTTTAAGGAGTTCTCATCAGTGGATTTTTTTGTACCTTTTTTCCATTTGGCCAATTCTATTTTTTTTAAGGTGTTATTTTCTTCAGTATTTTTTTTTGTGTTTCTTTTACCAAGCTATTGACTCTCTTTTCATAATTGTCTTGCGTCACTGTAATTTCTTTTCCCAGTTTTTCCTCTACCTCTCTGATTGGATTTTGAAAATCCTTTTTGAGCTCTTCCAGGAACTCTTGGTGGCTTTGCGTCTTCACATTTTAATCTGACGCCTTGCTTGTAGTTGTTTTTAAATAATTGGCTTCTTTTGAGATTGTTTCTTGATCTTATCACCACAGTAACTGTTAATGATCAGGTTCTTTTTGTCGTTTGCTCATTTTTCTAGCCTATTTCTTATATTTTAACTGTACATTAAAGTTGAGATCTGCGGGGAGGGGTACTATTCCAAGCTTCAGGTTTTTCCTGCTGCTGTTTTCAGAGCTAGTTCGAAGAGGTCTGTAATGTTTCAGTGCTTCCAAGGTGGTATAATCTAAGATTACTGCTTTCCTGTACTGTGCTCTGAAGGAAGAGACCTTGTTCCCTCTAGCCACCAGTATGATCCTCTTGGCCCTGGAACTGTGACCAGGTACCCTGCTCTCCGGCAATGACTAGTGTTCCTTTTTACCTTGGAACTGGGACTAGGGTCCCCGCTGCCTTGTGAGCAGACACACGCATTCTTCTCCACCCTGGAACTGTGACCAGGGCCCCTGCTTCCCTGCTGCCATTCATCTTCGCTCTGGAACTGCAACCAGGAACTGTGTTTGGACAATGCAACAGGGTCCTGAACCCAGCGCCAGCAAAAGGTCCCCTATAATCTATTTCTAATCAGTTGTCTGGCCTCCTTACTGTCTGGAGGCTGAGAGCTCCTAAAGTTGCTGCCACCATTGTTGCGACCATCCCTGAGGCCTGCTTCTGCCAACTAGGGAAGGGCCTGCACTGTGCTTCCAGCCAGATCACTACCCCCTGAGACAGACCTTTCTTGCTGAACTCCTAAGTTGTCTTGGGCTGGAAAATTATTTCACCCCTACCTTTTGTTGACTCTGCAGCTCTAGAATTCAGTTGGAGGCATTATTTTTAAGTTGTTTGGAAGGGAATCTGGGAGAGTTCAGGTGAGTTCCTGTACCCACTCTGCCACCTTGGCTCTGCTCCATTACATGATATCTTGAGTTACTTATAGAATTGGAGGTTTTCTAAGTTGCAAGGATCCTCAAAGGTCATCTTATATGTAAGCTCTCAAGAAATGCTTGTTGACTTGGATTCAGACATTTCAAATAAAATAAAGTGTAAACTTTGGAACTTAAATAACATCATTTTGATGATTCTATTAATTCAATATATGGCCTGAGGTTTTTTTATTTTAGAACTCACAGAGTTCCAAAAATGGATTACAATGACATTTTTAATAGTGTGACAGTATATGGTACTTCTGACAACCTCTTTTAACTTGCTCAGTAGAAACCCATTATCTACATAAAGTTTAAAGGAAATTATTTGGTATAATGATCATTGAGATTTAATCAGAATTTGGTGACTTTAGCCTTAAGTCATACAGATTTCTATTTGGACCTTAATAATTAAAGAGTTGGAAGAAGCCAAATGGTTTATGAATGTTGCAGAATTGTCATGCAGAACAGATTTAATTCAGTATTAAGGCCTTCTCTGTGCAGTGCACTGTGCTAGGCACAGGGGGAAGATGGGCCTCACAAAGATGAGATTAAGATAGAACATTTGAGATGAAGGCATCTATAATCCAAAAGAATTTAGAGATTTCATAGGATTTAAAGTTTTTATAGGGTTTAGAGTTGAAAGAGATCTCAGAGATCATCTAATCAAATTCTCTCATTGTACAGGTGAGGAAACTGAGGCCCAGAAAAGTAATATAAGTAGTAGGTAGAACAGAATTCAAGTCAAAGTCCTCTGGCTTGAAATCCACTACTCTTTCCACAGAAATAAAATTCTTGAGAACTATGTTACTGTAATCAAATCGACCACACCATAGTTACCAAATGGCCAACAAAGGTAGATGGCCGAGAAACAACCGAAATAACTTTATTTGTACATTCAATTATCACAATATTTCCCTAGAGTGGAAACATAGTTGCCGCTGCCAAAGCGCTATATAAGCTCTCAGGAACAACAAAAACTTTGAGTAATAATGATTGCCTAAAAACACTTCTGGCAGAGGAAACACAACTGTGAACTGAAAAGTTTTAGACCTGAGAAGCCCCTTCACATGTTTTATTTAGATTTAGCATAGGCTCACTGGACCCGCCAATGTTATAAGGATTTTAGGAAAGCAGTCAGACTTTGGTCATTATGGTTCCAGAGACCTGATGATGAAATACACCCATCCTCTCAGGAGAGAAGTCGGGGGCTCATGCAGGCACAATTAGGTATATGCTGTCAGATGTGGGTAGCTTTTTTTCCCCCTAACCTAAGTGGTTTTCTTTGTTGCAAGAGAGGAGAAGTTTGAAGGGAAATAGCTATGATATAAAAGCAAAAGGTGACAATAAACGTATTTTTGTAAGTGGCTTCTAGGATTTATAAAAACCATGTAAGAGCTAGCTAGCTAGCACTGTTGCAGGATGATGTGACCCCAGTCTGCCTTTCCAGATTGTGACCAAAGGCGTGCTCATCACTAGCATTCATACAGCTGCTTTAAGGTTTGCAAAGCTCTTTCCAGATCTTATTTCATTTGATCTCAGAACAATCCTGGAAGGTAGGTGCTATTGTTATCCTTATTTTACAGATGAGGACACTGAGGCATAGTGTCTTGTTAAGTGACTTGCCCAGGGTCACATTGCTAGCAATGTCAGCTCTTCCTGACCACCAATCTAAAGAGCTATGCAATGTGCCACCTAGCTACCTCTGTTTGATGGCACCAATAAAACTTAAAAATCCATATCAGCAAGCTGCCTCCCCAAGAGAATGATGAGAAAAATAAAAATAAGTGAAATTTATAGAGCACTTGAATGTTTATAAACATCATCTCCTTTGATCCTCACAATAATCCTAAGTAAGGTATTATTTTTTTTTTAGATTAGACCTCTAATTTCACTGGCATAGGATTCTTCCTATTTAATGATAGGAACTCCCCTAGCCAATATAAATCAGCATCTTTCCTCCAACTTATAGACATAGGCATTGCATGGGACGACAGCTCTCTGTCCACTAGGCAACACTACCTCTTATGCAACATGACTACAACAACATGAAGTCAATTTTGGGAGGCAGGAAAACTTTGATCAGTGTCAGCGCCATGCTATCAAAGTCAAAGAACACATCCCTCCTTTCTGTTAAAAGTCAATAAAGAAATTTCATATCGTAGGTGAGTTTGATTGGGTATTTGTTGGAAAGTGCCAATACAATTGAAAAAATATTTTTGAAAGTTCTTAGAGGCTAAAGTCCTTTGTCATAATCCTAGGAGGATATGGCTTTCTCTCCAAGTGTATTTCTTTTCTTTTCCTTTTTAGAGGCAAATGGGGGTAAGTGACTTGCCCAGGGTCACACGACTAGTAAGTGTCTGAGGTCAGATTTGAACTCGGGTCTAGTCTGATTTATCTAGTCTGATAAAAAGTCTGATTCCAGGGCTGGTGCTCCATCCGCTGCACCACCTAGCTGCCTCCTTTGTTTTGTACTCAGCTGTCACAAATAGGAATATTTTGCCCTTGTTGGTAGAGATGCACTAGTAGACATTTAACAACCAGCTCTCTGAAAAAAAATATATATGGAATATATATTTTAAGTTTAATTTGCATTGCTAGCATTTCCTCTTATCTCTTTCGTTAGTCTAGGCCAGGGTGGGAAACCTGCAGCCTGGAGGCCACATGTGGCCTTCTAGGTCCTCGGTGCAGTCTTTTGACTGAGTCCAAGTTTGACAGAGCAAATTCTTTTGGATTTGTTCTGTGAAGTTTGGATTCAGTCAAAGGGCTGCTCTTAAGGACCTAGAGGGCCACATGTGGCCTCCAGGCTGCAGGTTTCCCACCCCTGGTCTAGGCAATCATCAAAACAATAAACCAAGCCCTGATTTGTAGCATTTGCCCATTTCTCAGGTGTAAATGCTCATTGAAAATTTAACAACCGGTAGAGCTGGTTCAAGCTGGCATACCCCTGCTATAAGGAAAGTAAATTGAATTAAGACTGCAAAGTATGAAAGGTACCTTAGAGATCATTGCATGCACCATAACTATCTGGGGCACTTGTGTCCCACTCAAGGGCCAAGGTCATTTGTGCTCCTTGTCAAAGAGGCAGAAGTCTAATGACCTTCACAAGTTCACCAACAACTTCTCCGTATTGCCTTGGGGTTCTGGTTTCCATGACTTATTTTGCTTGGCTCTGCCTCATTTTCACATGTACAGAAATGCTTATTAGAAAAACGTGATGAAACATAGCATTAAAGAGTGTTTTGAAAATAATGTGCTGTAAAAATAACCCCGAAGCTTTCAAACACAGTGTCATTATGGCAGACAGTTAACTGGAAAACAAGGAAGGATCATTGTGCATAGTATTGCTTTACAATTGTAAAATAACTAGTCACAAGTGAGTTTTCCTTTTTGCTTGATTTTTGGGATTTGCTGCTCCACATATAGAAATCAGATTCTATCTAGAAAATCAGCCTTCGCTCGATGAAAGATGATGTTCTGTCCAACTTTACTGCCTATTGAAAAGGTTACAATCATGGCAAGAATAAACTATTGTTTATTTAGGAACACAGACAATCGGAGACTGCTCAAATTTGGGCAGAATAATAATTTTTGGATTTAGGAGGTGACCTTTAAAACTGATTTCCTACAAAGCCGTCTTGTCTATCAAAATCATTGTGTTTTCCAGTTTTGAATATGCCACTTCTAACAGAAACCATAAAGGTCTCTTTATATTTATGTCTTTTGAAATTATTGAAATAAGGCAAGCAACAAACTTTTATTAACTGCCTACTTTGGGCCAGCCATTGTGGTAGGTGCTGGGGATACAAAGGAAGAATTCAACAGTCTCTACTCACAAGAAGCTTATTATATTCTAATAAGAGAGAGAACAAGGCTGGAAGAGAACTTAGAGGTCATTGAGTACAACCCCCTCATTTTACAAATGAAGAAACCAAGGCCCAGAGAGACTATATATATTATACACACACACACACACACACACACACACACATATATATATATATATATATTATATATATTTCATATTTATATTATCTTATCTCAAGTAGACCCACACTGCAGAAAGGCTTCCTACTGTTTTACTCCTCCCTAAATGATACTCTTTCCTACTCCTCACAGCTAGTGTTCAGCTCTCCTCTTTCCTCAAGCCTCCCACACCTCTCCCTTCACTTACCTCCTCCATAGAAGATTTCATTTCATACTTTATTGAGAAAATAGGGGCTATTCATCATAAGCTCCCTCTTGCCCCCTTCCCTACTTCTCAAAACTCCTTGACGTCACTCCCCATTCTTTTTTCTTTTACTTCAGTCTCTGATGAAGAGGTAGTCCTTCTCCTATCCCCTATTGTCTCTTCCGATAGATGGTCCCCAAAATCATCCCTCCCCACTCTCTGCAGCATTGGACTCACCTACATACTCCTCCCTTTGGGTTTTCACAACGTATTTTTCTCTGCGCTCTTCTCGCCTGTCCAACCATTCTTTTTCAGTCTCCTTTGCTGTGTTATCATGCATACCATATCCCCTAACTGTTGGCGTAACCCTAGTCTCTGCCTGGGCCTTCTTTTCTCTCTCTACACTCTCTCTACGACCTCATCAGCTCCTGTGGGTTTAATGACACTTCATTATCATCTCCGCACTTTTGCACAGAACCTTCTCTCGTTCTCTTGACACAGCACAGATACCAAGAGAGCACGCAGTCACTACATGACCGGCCTTTCTCTTTTGCCATTCATGTATTCTCTGGGGACATCTTTTATACTGATTCTCTTGAGCAAAAAACTTCACAAAGTTTTCACTTTAGAAGTGAACCAGATAGATTTGTACTGAATGTGTACCAATGTTCTTTTTTATTTAAAAAAAAAAAAACAACTTTAGACTTGATTTTCCTACCTATTATAATTATTCCTGATTATATTATAATTCTTTAAATAATTAAAACAGGCTATGATGAATTCTGCTACTGACAACAGAATCCAGCTCTGGAAATTTTAAATTGGCCCTGCAATTTTAATGCTGCCAATGTAATATATGGAACATAAACTCATTCGGAGTGTTTCATTTTGTGGCACTTACATTGAATAATAAAGGCCTCACTATTACACACCCTTTATAAATTCAGCACCTTGATAAAGCAGAAACATTTGTTAGTTACCACTTTATGAGATACGGTATTTTAGCCTGAATGTTAAATTCTGATCTTTTAATTTAAGGTGCGATTTCTCTCCAGTATTGTAGCTTTGATCTTGTTCATTCTGTTAACGAGAATTAAGTAGGTCTGCCCTATTGCATCTGTAACTGCTCACTGCATTCAGCTCTTCTTGTTGTTTCCACCTCGTCAACCACTGTCATGTATGCCCCCTTCTCTCTACTCACCCAGTCATTACCCTAGTTCAAGTCTGGATCCATTACTCATGTTAACTGTTACAATGGCCTCTGACTTGGCCAGCTTGTCTCATCTTGGTCAATTCCAGTAGAGCCTCTCCGTGGCTTCACCCCTCTGGTCGGTAAACTCCAGTGGCTCCTTACTACCTCCAGGATCAAATATCAACTCTGCTGCCATTCCGAGCTCTTCACAGCCTGGTCCTATTCTCTTATCTGGTCTTTGGGTACAGGAGAGGAGAGTTCTATTTATTGGATAGTTCTTCGTACTATCTCCCATGCCTGCGATATTTTTTTTTCCATACCTCTGCAATCTCTGGTTTCATTTTAAGACTCAGTTCAAATGCCAGCTATGTTGCAAGGCCTTTCTGGGATCTCCCAACAGCTGTAGTCGTCACCTTCAAGCTTACCTTATATTTGATCTGGATACACATGCAAATATATGCAAGGTGGCCCAAAAGTCTTAGTGAGGTTTTGAGCCTTTAGAGCTCAAGAGAAGTTTAGGTTTTTAGAGCTTAAAACTTCACTAAGACTTTTAGGACATTCTATATATAGGTACATGCCCCGTTAGAATGTAAGCTTTTATCAGAAGTCAATACACCTTTACTTAGTACCTGCTGTGTGCCAGGCACTGTGCTAAAAGTTAAAGTCAAGGACTGGTTCACTTTTGTCTTTGTGTCCATAGCACTTAGCACAATGCCTAGTACTTAGCAGGCACTTAAAAAAATGCTTGTTGATCAATTGATGGAGGACTGGAAAGAGACTTGATACTTTTAAGTGTTTTACACTTAGTTTACCAGCCCTCAGATGTTTTATTGTATTGAAAACCCTAAATTATTTCAACAACAAACTCTTTCGATCTTCAAAGCTGTATTTGGGAATTATATGAACTCTGGTCATTCTCTTGATAGAAGGTATATGGAGACAGAATTTAAAGCTAATAGAGAATTATGCAACATTCTCTGGTGTGAGTGACATTTGGTGATAACAAAAATTTCACTTCCTATATTTTAGCAATAGTTCACAGAATTTTACAGTTGGAAAGGACCTTAGTGGCCATCTATCACAACTTAGAGCTGAAAAAGAATCCTTTCTACACACCTGACAGGAAGGATCATGAAACCAGTGCTAGATTTGTAGTAAGAGACCTGACTTTGAATCCTGACTCCCATACATATTGGCTGTGTGACCGTGGACAAGTCATTTAACTTCTCTGAGCCTCAGTTTCCTCATCTGTAAAAAAATAGATAAGTTAAATTCTCTCATAGGGTTCTTGAGAGGAAAACACTTTATAGATGTGACTATCTATTCCAACTCCCTCTTTTTAGAGATAGAATTACCCAGAGAAGAGGAGTGTCCTGCCTGAGGTCACATAGCTAGTTGGTGGCAGGGCTAGGTCTAGAACCCATTTCTCTTAAATCTGAGTCGAGGATTCATTTGTCCTTGGGATAGCATTTGCCCCTCTATATCTTCTCTATGACAATTGTATTATAGTCCATGAGGTGGGGAAGGAAAAAACATGTGTGGATATCTCTCTATAACTATCCAGTAGATATTGGGATAGGGTATGGGCCTGTGATTTCATTAGATCTCTCAGTGGGGAACTTCGGCCAAACTTCTAGGCCAGCCTGTGCCTGCAACTTATAGCTTTAGGGAGTTGCCTAGACCACTGAGAGGTTAAGTGATTTGCCCAAGGTCACATAGCCTTAATGTGTCAGAACTTCTGGTTTCCCTGGCTTGAAGGTCAGCTCTACATTCACTATACCACATTGCCTTAAGGGGTATATGGGTAATACATGCATAGTATACATATCCCTTGTTGGGATTTGTAAAATCTTACATATTAATCACTCTCTTCTAACACGTTTAGCCTTGGTACCTCAGTTTAAAAAGGACATTGATAAGATGGAGAATGTCCAGAGGAAGGTATCCAGGGTGGTGAATGGCCTTGGGTTCAAGACATATGAGGACCTGGCAAAGGCACTGGACATGTTTAGCCTGGAGAAGAGAAGAGGGAGAGTTTGATAGCTCTCTTCAAGTATTTGAAAGTTTGTCGGGTGGAGGAGAGACTATTGTCATCCCGTTGGGCCCCAGAGGACAGAACCAGGAGCTATGGATTGGAATTGCTGAAAGAACCAAGAAAACTGTCCAAAAGTGGGATGGGCTGCCTCAGGAGGCGGTGGCCTTCCCCTCTTTGGAGTTCTTCCAGCAGATGCTGGAAGACCACTTGTCTTTTATGTCACAGTGGGAATCGCTTTTGTCTGGGGTTGGAATAGATGGGCTCGCGTGTCGCCCCAACCGTCATACTTTTGGATGCCTATGAAATTCACCCTCCAATGCCTCCTTGTGGTATGGAGGCAGCCCTGGCTTCTTGAAGGCAATACTATCATGAGTACGTCCAGAGTACAAGCTCTGGAAAGGCTTCGAGTGCAGGCCCCTTGATGGACTAGATGCCCGTTAGCTATTTGAGGACCAGCCTAAGTTCAGAGAGGCTCATCAACACTTTGACCATGAGATGATGGAATCTGGGCTCACAACAACTCTTGGAAGACCATCTCCTGAGCTACACGTGGGCTAGGATTTGCATCACGCTGCAATGAAATCACATATCCTTGTGATATTGAATGAATGAATGAAGTACAGTCAATTACACAGTATCTAAGATTTTGAATGAAAATATCTGAAATCCATTCCGAACTCCCTCTGTAGCATACCATGTTAGTTATTAGGCTCTTGGAGCCTGAGTTAAATTGAAAGGAGGAATGAAAAGGTTGATAGTTTTCTCTTTCTGGTCTTGGTCTCATATGACTTTCTTCCTTATTTAGTAGTCACCACATCGCCCTCTGTTAGATTGGATTTTAAAACTTTTCAAGTTAAAAGAACGTCAGCAGCTGACAATTCCCACAGATAAGATTTGGGGCTTTTCCCATAACTATTAGATTTTTATGGAAGATATCTAGACCATTATCATGGATGCCCAAGACAGATTTCTTAATTTGTTCAAATGGGCTTGGGCACGCTTCAGTAAAAATCCTAAGACTGGTGTTTCACTCTAATGCTATCCTCCTGGCTCCTATTAGAGGTGAAACAGTGTTATAAAGAGGCCTTTCTGGTCTTTGCAGTAATACTTACCCTTCAAGGTAAGTGTATACCCTATACCCAATTCCTCACTTGTCACAGCAAGGTCTTAGCGTACAAAGAGAGGATATATAATATTAACTAGCCCTAGATGCTACATTTTTCTCCCAAAGTAGGTTAATTTTCCTCATTTTTCTACTGTATAACTCAATATGGACCCTTGGGTTGCTATTACAGCTAAAATGCCTTGTTTATATCATTGACTCTTGCTTCCTCAAGAGCTATCCCATCAATTTGTAGAATGTCCAGACCCTCTCTTTTTCCTCCTTCCTTCTGCTGACCAGCAGAAGATACACAGCAGAAGTTTCCAGCAGTTCTTTTGTTGCTCATCAGCATTTCTGCAAGAGCACGATTTGCCACCCTTTTTCACTCCCGAAATTGCTCGTGACCTTGTCAGGATACAGGTTAGAGAGGCTGCCTCCTCCTGCTCACCTGATCTAGTCACTTACATGCACTGTGTCATTCACCAAACTTCCAGCATCGCACGTGTGTAGAGACACTTGCCCGTATGCCATGAATCCTACTTGGGAGACCCTAGAACCAGGCCGACCCAGGAAAGAACATTTGACTTTTAAGAGCCTGCAATCCCACTCCAGCAGGAATCTACCATACAAAATGCCCTAGTCCTACAGGAAACAGAGCTGACCTTTTAGATCTAGAGGGAACCACGGAAGAATGAAAGAGGCTTCTTGCCTCAGGACTCTCAAAGCCTTCATGCTGCCTTAAGCCCCAGCCTAGCTGTGTTCCCTAGCTGTTCTTGATCTACTCAGCTCTTTGTGATTCAGGCACTGCTCCAGGATAAACTAGGACCCTTGATTTTCTTTGATCTCAGTCTCTGGACACTCCCTCAGCCCATACTTGGGCCATACTTACTTACATTCAGTTCCTTCATTCCCAGCCATGATAAAAATGACCTTGGTGTTTTACCCCAGACCAGTATAACTCCTTAGTCATTTTCCTTCCCACTTTTACCACAGTTGCCATAACCTTGCCCACCCTTTTGCCTGGTCTAAAATTTACAGCAGGAAATTAAAACACCTAAGAAGCCACAATGAGAAAAGGATGTGTCGGCGATGGCAGCAAACATCCCAAAACACTGAACAATTAAGTGTTCCCGGAAGGCCCATGACTGCATTAGAAATTGAGTTTGATTTTCTCGATTGGCAGTGTTTTTTTCAATAGTATTTTACCTCAGTGGATCTATGACCTCAATGATATAAGCACTCCCTCCACTGATGCTAATCACAGTACATACGTGCCCTCTCATCCTGTGCTATTCCTGTCCGTGTCCCCCCCCAGAAATTCTCCACAGGAAATCCACCCAACATGCTAGAGGTCTTCCTTTAGTTTTCTTGACATCTCATAAATATGGTACTAGCAGAGCTTTGAGGCTCTCCATTAGTTATGTCTCCCTCCCCAGTACCATGTGACCGGCGCACTGTCAGTCAGTCAATAAACATTTATCAGGGCAGCTAGGTGGTGCAGTGGATAGAGCACTGGCTCTGGAGTCAGGAGACCTGAGTTCAGATTCGGCCGGCCTCAGACACTTGGCACTTACCAGCTGTGTGACCCTGGGCAAGTCACTTAACCTCCATTGCCTTGCAAAAAAAAAAATAACCATTTATTACTATGTGTCTACTATATGCCAGATTCCCTGGTAAGTGCTGGGGATACAAAGAAAGGCTTAAGACAGACCCTGCCCTCATGGAGTTCACAATCTAATGTGTGACAACAACCTGTAAAAAATAAGGGGGAATGAGGGTAACCAGTTCAGGGGCATGATGAAGTCCTGCAACCAGGGTGGGAAATGCTCTGAGGAGATGGGAGATGTAGAGTTGTTTTCATCTTGTAGGATGATGAGTTTCTGAAGATAACAAATTCCAGGAGAGCAGCCCTGTGGGAAATGATTAGAAGAATTCCCTGGGTACCCTCCTTAAATGCTGGAAGATCTGGGAAGAGCTTTCTGATGTCTACCCTCCACCCTCTCCAGTCAGAGGGATGGAGGGGCCCCAGGGGCAGAGACGTCTGAGTGTCATAGTTGATGCCATCTTGCAGAATGATGAGTTTCTAGACATCAAGAAGTCTAGATCAGCCAGGTGGGAAATCCAGCTTTTCTTCCAGACAGATGATGACATCCTTTACCTGGGTCCCATGTTAGAGTTCTCTGATTTTGATGTGTTGCTGTCCACTTTTGCCCACCATGTGTCCCTTCATTGCTTATTGGATTTTGCAGACTGCTTGTCCTGTAGGCATCTAAAACTCAATATGTCACCAATAGACATTACATCTTTTCTTCAGAACCCTCTCCTCTTATCAGCTATCCTGTTACCATCCAGGGCCCTATCAGTCACTCAAGCTCACAACCTCCATGTCATCCTGGACTCCTTACTCTCCCTCTCCTCACATGTGACCAGTTGCCAAATCTTATCATTTCTTTCTCCCCAATATCTCTCACTTTTGGTTCCCCCTTCTTTCCTTACACAGTCACGCAATTTAGGCCCTCATCGCTTATAACCTCGACAATCGCAACAGCCTCATATTTGCTCTGCCTGCCTCAATTCTCTCTCTATTCCAAACCTTCCTCCACTAACTGCCGAAATGATCTTTCCTAAGTCTAGGTGGGACCAGGGTTTATTTAAGCTGCCTGCTACCTTTAGGATCAAATTGAAACTTTTCTGTTTGGCCTTGAAACTCTTCACTTCCTGGTCCCTTCTTACCTTCCCAATCCATACTCTCTACAGTCCAACTATACTGGTCTACTTGTTTTTCTCCACCCTCAGTGCCCTATCTCCTACCGTAATAATAACAACAACAACAACAACAACAATAGCTAGCATTTATGTGGTGTCTGCTATGTGTCAGGTGCTTTACAAATATAATCTCATTTGATCCTCATAAAAATACTGGAATATAGGTGCTATTATTATCTCTATTTTACAAATGAGGAAATAAATGTTGTGTCTTGTCCAAGATCACACAGCTAGTAAGTATCCAGGGTTGGGTTTGAACTCAGGTCTTCCAGATTCTTGGTCCAGCTCTACTCACTGTACCACCTAGCTGCCTCTCATATGCACCAGCTGTCCCCCATACCTGGAATACTCTTCCCTCCTCACCTTCACCTCTTTGACTTCTCAGCTCAAACATCACCTTCCACAAAATTGACCATGTTTTAGAGCACAAAAACCTCACAAACAAATGCTGAAAAGCAGAAATATTAAACACATCTTTTGTGTACTACAATGCAACAAAAATCATATCCAATAAAGGAAGAAATGATTAAAAATTAACTGGAAACCAAATAACTTAATCCTAAAGATTGAGCAAATCAAAGAACATATAGAAACAATCAGCAACTTCATTAAAGATGACAACAGTGGGATACCACTATTTTGGGGATACAGCCAAAACAATCCTTAGGAGAAAATTTATATCTCTAAACACTTTCATTAATAAAAGAGAAAAAAAGCAGGTCAATGAATTGGGTATGTAACTAACTAAAAAAAAAAACCCTTAAAACCAAAAAATGTTAAGAACCTCCAATAAAACACCGAAATAGAAATCCTGAAAATGAAAGAAGAAATTAAAAAAATTGAAAGCAAAAAAAATTGAATTAAAAAATAAAAGTAGGAGCTATTTTAAAAAAGTAAAACGGGTCCAACCATTCTGGAGAACAATCTGGAGCTATGCTCAAAAGGCTATAAAATTGTGTATACTATTTGACCCAGCAATATCGCTACTAGGTCTATATCCCAGATTGATCAAAGAAAAAGGGAAAGACCCATATTTACAAAAATATCTATAGCACCTATTTTTTGGTGATGGCAAAGAATTGGAAATTGAGGGGATGCCCATCAAGTGGGGTCTGGTGAACAAGTTGTGGTATATGATTGTGATGGAATACTATTGTGCTATAAGAAATAATGAGCATGATGCCTTCAGAAAAACCTGGGAAGACTTATATGAACTCATGCAATGTGAAGTGAGCAGAACCAGGAGAATGTTGTACACAGTAACAGCCATGTTGACTAACTTTGATAGACTTAGTGCTTCTCAGCGATACAAGGATCTGAGACATCTCCAAAGGCCTCATGATAGAAAATGCTATCCACATCCAAAGAAAGAACTATGAAGTTTGAATGCAGATCGAAGCATACCATTTGCTACTTATTTTCTTCTGTTGTGTTTTGTTTCCTCTTCCTGGTGGTTCCTCCTATTGGTTCTAATTCTTACTTACAACATCACTAATGTGAAAATATGTTTAATAGGAACAGATATGTATAGCCTATATCAGATTGCACGCTGTCTTGGGGAGGGAGGTGGGGAGAGAGGGGGAGAAAAATTTAAAACTCAAAAGCTTATGGAAGTGATTATTGATAAATCAAAATAAATTAATTTCAAAAAAGTTGTCTACCTACAATGAGAGAACTGATTAACTCTGAGTGCAGATTGAAGCCTGTTTTCTTTCACTTTATTAATTTTTCTTGCAACATGGATAATATGGAAATATATTTTACATGACTTAACATGTATAATGGGTATCATATTGCTTTTCTTCTTAATGTAGTAGGGTAGGAGGCAAAGGGAGGGAGACAACTTGAAATTGAAAATACATATATTTTAATTAATTTATTTATATTTTAGTTTTCAATGTTCACTTCCATAAGCTTTTGAATTTTAAATTTTCTACCCCTCTTCCCCCCTCTCCAAGATAGCATGCAATCTGATATAGGCTCTACATATACACTCATATCAAACATATTTTCACATTGGTTATGTTGTAAAGAAGAATTAGAACCAATTGGAGAAACCACAAGAAAGAAGAAACAAAACAATACAAAACAACAACAAAAACAAAAGAGCAAATAGTATGCTTTGATCTGCGTTCAGACTCCATAGTTCTTTCTCTGGATGTGGACAGAATTTTCCATCATGAGTCTTTTGGAGTTGTCTTAGATCCTTGTATTGCTGGGAAGGGTTAAGTTTATCAATATTAGTCATCACACAATGTGGCTGTTATTGTGTACAACGTTCTTCTGGTTCTGCTCACTTCATTCAGCATCAGTTCATATAAGTCTTTTCAGATTTTTCTGAAATCTACCTGCTCATCATTTCTTATAGCACAATAGTATTCCATTACATTCATATACCACAACTTGTTCAGCCATTCCCCAGTGGATGGGCATTCCATCAATTTCCAATTTGTGGCCACCACAAAAAAGAGCCGCTATAAATATTTTTGTACATGTGGGTTCTTTTCCCATTTTTATGATCTCTTTGGGATACAGACCTAGAAGTGGTATTGTTGGGTCAAAGGGTATGCACAGTTTTATAGCCCTTTAAACATAGTTCCAAATTGCTCTCCAGGATTGTTGGATCAGATCACAACTCTACCAACAACGCATTAGTGATCCAAGAAAATTTTTTTTTTTAAAAAAAGTCTTTGGGGGAAAAAAATCAGTAAAATAAATCATTAGCTAATTTGGATTTTTGAAAAATAAAGAAAACCAAATTTCCAATATCAAAAATAAAAAAGACAAATTCACAACCAAAGAAGAAAAAATAAAAGAAATTATTAGGAACTCTTTCCTCCAATTATAAGGTCATTGAAACTGAAAATCTAAATGAAATGGATGAATATTTATAAAAATATAAAATGCTCAGATTAACAGAACAAAAAATAGAATATTTAATTAACCCAATCTTAGAAAAAGAAATTGAACAAGTCATAAATTAACTCCCAATAGGAGGGAATATAGTACCAGACGGATTTACAATGGAATTCTATCAAACATTTAAAAAAATAATTAATTTGAATGTTATATAAACTGAAAAAAATAAAAAAGAGGGAGTTCTACCAAATTTCCTTCAATGATACACATTTGTTGTTGATACTTAAACCAGAAGGAGTCAAAACAGAGAAAGAAACCTATAGTATAATAATGCTAATGACTATCATTTCAAAATTTTTCATTAAAATATCAGCAAAGAGACTATAGCAATATATCACAAAGATGATACACTATGATGAGGTTGGATTTATACCAGTAACGCAAGGCTGATTCAATATTAGGAAAACCATAAACGTAATTGGCTATCTTAATAACACTAACAACAAAGATAATATGATTTTGTCAATTGAAAATGCTTTTATGAGATACAACAGATATTCTCATTTTTAAAAAATTAGAAAACATACAAATAAATAGATCTTTCTTTAATATGATGGGATTATCTGTAATGGAGATAAACTAGAGGCCTTCCCAGTAAGATAACAAGGATTATCATCATTATCACCATCATTATCACCATTATTACCATCGCTATTGTGACAGAAATACTGGTTATTATAATAAGACAAGGCAGAGGAATTGAGGGGATAATATGCTTATTTTTCTTTGCCTATGTAGCAGAACAGTAACAAAATCATCACTTTTGCAAATGATTTGCTAGTTTACTTAGAGAACCCTATAGAGTCAGCTAAAAAAACTAATCAAAACAATTAACAACTTCAGCAAAGTTATAGGATATAAAATAAAACCATGCAAATCATCAGAGTTTCTGTATATTACCAACAAAATCCAGCAGGAAGAGATAGAAAGATAAATTAAATTTAAAATGAGTACAAAAAGTATAAAATACTTTGGAATATCCTTACCAAGACACACCCAGAAGAACTATATGAATACCAAACTACAAAACACTTTCTACACAAATAAATACATCAAGATAATTGGGGAAATATTAATTGCTCATGGATAGGCTGAACCAATATAATCAAAAATGATAACATTACCTAAATTAATTTACTTATTCAGTGCCATACCAATCAAATTACCAAAGTATTACTTTAAGAAAAAATAACAAAATTCATCTGAAGTAGCAGAAACCCAAGAATCTCAAGGGAAATAATGGGGGGGGCAGAATGTGGGGATAGAGGGAATCTAGTAGTACCAGATCTCAGACTATATTACAAAATAGTAATCATCAAAACATTTTGGTATTAGTTAAGAAATAGGGAGGTCAATCAGTGCACAAAATTCCATACACAATACAGAAGCAAATGAGCACAGTAGCTCGGTGTTTGATAAACCCAAGATCCCAGCTATTGTGGTGAGACCTCACTATTTCACAAAAACTGCTGTGAAAACTGGAAAGCAGCCTGGAAGGAACTAGGTATAGACCAACATGCCACACCATATACCAAATTCCAAATAGGTACATGACTTAAACATAAAAGGTGATGTCATAAATAAATTAGAGGTGCAAGGAATAAAGCTCTATGATAAGAGTTAATGGCCAAATAAGAGAGAGAGAATCAGAGTAGGTAAAATGGACAATCTGATTACATAAAATTAAAAATTATTTGACACAAAAAAAACCAATGTGATTACAATTAGAAGAGAAGTAGGCAAATGAGAAAAATCTTTGTAGTAAGTTTCTCTGATATAGGACTTGTTTCCAAGATATAAAGGGAATTGATTCAAAGAGTCATTCCTCAATTGATAAAGTCAAAGAATATGGACAGTCAGTTTTCAGAGGAAGAAATTCTAGCTATCAATATGCACATAAAAATGCTCTAAATCGCTAATAATTAGAGAAATGAAAAGGAAAACAAGTCTGAGGTTCCACCTCATGTCCATCAGATTGGCAAAATTGACAAAAAAGGAAAATGTTGGAAAGGCTGTCAGAAAACACGTACATTAATGTACTGTTGGTGGAGCTGTGAACTGACCCAGCCATTGTGGAGAACAAAGTAGAACTATGCCCAACTAGTTATTAAATTGTGAATACTCTTTGACCTAACTATACCATAACTAGGTCTATACCCCAAAGAGATCAAAGAAAGAGGAAAAGGCCTCATGTATACAAAAATATTTATAACAGCTATTTTTGTAGTGGCCAAGAACTGGAAACCGAGGAGACACCCATTATTTGGGAAATGGCTGAACGAGTTATGGCATATGAATGTGATGGAATAGTTTTGTGCTGTAAGAAATGATGAAGGGCATGGCTTCCAAGAAATCTGAAAATACTTATCTGAACTGATACAGAGTAAAATGAGTAGAATAACTAATACAATAACAAGAGCATTGTAAAAATGAACTACTTTATAAGACTTAGGAATTCTAATCAATGTAATGGCCAACCACAATTCCAGAGGACTCATGATGACACATGCTACCCACCTCCTGAGAGAGAGTTGATGGATTGAGGGTGATTGGTACATATTTGGGGAGAGGAGTCGTGGCCAATGGGAGAATTTGTTTTACTTGACTATAAGTGTTTGTAACCAGTTTTGTTTTTCTTGCTTTCTTAGCAAGGGCAGAAGGGAAGGTGGGAAAGAAAGAGGATTTTCAGTGATTGCAAAAGAGACAATTTAACTTTAAAAACAAAAAATATCAAATGGCAAGAACAGAGCAGAACAGTCTAGTATAATGTTCAGGACCTATGTGTCTTCCGAGATTATGCCCTAGATAATGCCACTGTTTTTTGCATGATGGATTTGAAAGTTGGCAATGTATATTCTGAATTCTGTTTGTCCTTTTTACATGAGAATGGAGTTGGAAGGACTATGTAATTTTGGTGCTGAGAAAGTTTGACGGCGGTGAACATCCTGAGAGAACCAAATTGCTGAGATCCATTGGGAATCTATCTCAAAGTAACTGCTATATGTTTCCTGTAGCCTCTGTCAAAGCAGTCATCATCAGGGCTTGGGTGATAGTGGAAGAGTCCAGACCACTGAGAGAGCAAACAGAGCGGCCGGGTGGAGCATAAGGAAGTCCCCATAGCACAGAACAGGTGGAGGTTCAGGAAGAAGGACAGTGTATAAGATTGCATTGTACCCGCAAGAAGCAACAGAGGGAGGTCCTGGCCGTTGGCATCAAACCACCATGCTATTCCCCACGCGTGATGGTATAAGTCCCACTTTCATGCAATTGTACAAGCTGCGTTCTTTGACCCTGCACAGAATGCATTCACTTCTCACTTCTGCTTCTAGTTTCCATCAAGCTTTATTTTAAGTGCTCCTTCCTCCATGAGGCCTTTCCTGATTCCTCAGCTTCTAATGATTTTGTATCGTATATGTTTGTATTTACTAATCTGTGTACATGTTGTTTCCCCTAGTAGAATGTAGGCTTCTGGAGGGCAGGGAGTTAGGAGCTATAGAATAGATGACAGAGTACTGGATTTGGAATCAGGAAGAACTGAGTTCAAATTTTGCCTCAAACGCTTATGGACTGCATGCTACTGGGCAAGTCTCTTCACATTTCTCAGACTCTGTTTCTTCTGTGAAAGGAGGGATCACTGGGCTAGAAGTCTTGGGGATGGTTTCATGGGAGAGGCAAGGCTTAAATTGAGCCTTGAGCTGGATTTGAAGAGGTGAAGGGAACTGGGGTGGGGTGCCAGGTGAGGGCAACATCATAGGGAGACAGTGCAGAAACCTGTCTGATTGAAAGCTGCTAGTGGGAAATCAGACTGCTTAGATTTGGGGCAGGGATTTTGGGCCTTGAAGTGGTAGGTAGGAGGGAGCTAAGCAGGGCAGTGACATGATGAAAGTGCTATTGTAAGAAAGCTAATGTGGCGGTAGTATATAGAATGAATTCAAAAATAACAAGTCCAATTCACCCAAAATTCTAAACTAAATGTATTTGAAACACACATTAACATTAGAAGACCTGATTTTCTCCATGATACCTCCAGCCACTTGAAATGATACTTCAGAACATCAATAAACCAATGCTTTTATTGATGTAGCTTGGCCCTCCAATGATGTAGAGACCATTCTGTGAGATGACTTTTCTCTGTATCTTCCTAGAAATCTTCCTGGGGTTGGGGAGGGTAATGTACCACCCAGTATTCTGGAGAGCTTCTTTTCCATTGATTAGCCTTCTTTTGGTACCACTGCCACACTCAACCTCACCATCCTTCACTCTCACATGCAACCAGCCAAACTCTTTTTTTCACTGTTTCCTGGTTAATATACTTTATAGTGTATCCACTTTACAAGTCTCCATTGGGAATCTGCCGCAACCTATGTATGCCACGTGTCTCTCCATTGCCCTTTGGGACCCTCACATTTTTTGATCGTCCAGATGTTGCACTGCTCCACGTTTTATCACCATGGAGCATCACCAGATTAGCAGTTATCCAGGGTTTAGCACAGTGCCTGGCACATAAATGCTTGCTGAGTGACTGATGGCGTCAGAAATTGAAACAAATCACACACAAAAATGAGTAGCTAATCTGTTTCTTTGCAGTAATAACATGCCTAGAATTTAGTTAATGTTAGGTATGGAGTTGGGGTTTTAAAAAGATAGGTCAATATAGTCATGTGCAAGATGTCCCAAAAGTCTTAGTGCAGTTTTAAGCTTATTAAAATTTCGATTCTGCCTCTATAACATCTCTTGCATGCTTTCTTTCTCTCTAGCCACCACCCTAGTTTAGGTCCTCATCAGCCCTCCCTTAGCTAGAAGTAGACATTCTGGTGCCTGGAGTTAGATAGCGAGGGGTCAAACCACAAGGTGATATAAGACCTTTGCTGGGGAAGCTGCCAGAGGAACTCAGGGCATGAAATGCCTTGGAATTGTGCTTCTGTTGGAATGCATCAGCCTTCAGCTTAGTTGTATTATGGATGACGTTCATGTAAGACATTCATGGGAAGGCTGAGGGAGAGGCAGAAAGCTTCCCCTAGAGCACAAGTTCTTAACTTGAGGTCTCTGAGCCTGCTTTTAAATTAGATAGATAGATAGATAGATAGATAGATAGATAGATAGATAGATAGATAGATAGATAGATAGATAAACTGAATTTTAATATAATAAGTTTCCTTGGCAATCCTATGTATTTTATTTTATGCATTTAAAAATATTATTCTGAGAAAGGCTTCCTAGACTTTCTGTCAAAGAACATCTCCACATTGAACAGTCTGGCCCTTGAGGGTGCAGACCAGAGACCCTCAATCCCCCAGAGGAGATGGAAAGGGAGTTAAAGGCAGGGCAGGGAAAGGAAGGAGGAGGGGGAGGAGGGTATTAGTAAGAAAATACATGGCAACAGTCATTTCCCTTAACCCCAGGATGCTGTAAGACTGAATCTCTTGCTGTGTACCAGTCACTGGGCCCTGGGAAAGAGGAATGGGAGTGTTGTGACAATGAGGTGGCCCGTGGCAGCCCACAATGGTAGTGGTCTAGGAGAGGGTAAAGAAGTGCAGTGCTGGCGGGGGGACTGAGGCTGGGAGAACCACTGGGGGAGAAAGTATTCCACCTCCCCCCCAATCCCTTGTGGGAGGCCCTGTCCCATCCGAGTTACCATACTGACTATAATTAACTCCCAATTCATCTCCATGCTTCCTGTCCTTGCCCTTTCTAATTCATTCTCCACAAAACTGCCAAAATAATCTTCCCAAAGTATAGATCTGACCAGTCAGTCTATCAATCAATAACCATTTATTAAGTGGCTACTATGTACCAGGCACTATGCTAAATGCTGGAAAGGCAAAAGACAGTCCCGACCCTCAAGGAGCTTACAATCAAATGGGGGAGGCCACAAGCAAACAAATATATACAAAGCAAGCGATATACGGGATAAATAGGAAATAAAAAACAGAGGGAAAGCGCTAGAATTAAGAGAGGTTGTGGAAGGCTTCCTATAGATTCCATAGTATAGAAGATGGGATTTTAGTTGGGACTTAAAGGAAGCCAAGGAAGTCAGTAATTGGAGGGGAGCGGACATGGGGGACAATTAGGAAGGATGCTCAGAATCAAGTGATGGAGTATCTTGTTTGTGGAACAGCCAGGAGGCCAGTGTTGCTGAACCAAAAAGTTCGTGTTGGGGAGTGAGGGAATGGAAAGGCAGGAGAGCACTAGGTTAGGAAGGACTTTGAATGCCAAATAGAACATGGCTCCTCATTGCCTGTAGGACAAATACAGACTCCGTAGCTTGGAATTTAGGCCCCCGCTTCCCTTCATGAGCTCTACATTCGAACCAAACTGGTCTCTTATCTGCTCCCTCTTCTCAGTCCTCCAGCTCCTGGAAGCAAATTGAGGACCAGGACTGTTTCATTTTTTTGTTTTTTCTATGCCCATCACATTATAGGCACTTAATAAATACTTGCTGCATTTACGTGGCGCAGTGGATAAAGCAAAGGGCCTTGAGTTTAGAAGACCTGAGTTTAAATCCTGCTTCAGACATTTACTAGCTTTGTGACCCTGGGCAAGTCACTTCACCCTATTTTCCTCAGTTTCCTCATCTGTAAAATGAGCTGAAGAAGGAAATGGCAAACTACTCTAGGATCTTTGCCAAGAAAACCCCAAATGGGGTCACAAGGAGTCTGAAATGACTAAACAACAATGCTACATTAAATGAAATTATGTTTCATTGAAATTCTTTTTGCCCTTGCTCTTAACTAGATGCTGATATGAGTGAGCCATCTTTCTTTTAACTGTACCAGTCAGTGTGGTACATTGTTAGTGTTCTTAAGTTCAACAAAATTACCCAAAGCTCCAAGCAGTTTGGTACTTGGTGGTGTCTGCCAGGCCTTCCCAGCTGCGCTGAGAGAATAGAGCAAAGTGGCAAAGAGGAAATTTCCATGAACAAGGATAATCATATTTTGTGTTCTGGGAAGAGAGCCTGAAGGAAGATCAGGAAAAAAAATACAATTACCTTATGTGACAGGTGGGCCCATATATAAAAACCATCCTGATTTTATGATGCAGGCCTGTTAGCTTTGATGGATCCTTTCACTGCTGTTTTTCTAAATTGCACCAATAAAAAGATAATGTGTTTTTGTTTTTTAAAATAGTCTCAGCCTCTCTTGAGGTCTGAGCTGACAGATGACAAGAGAGGCTCCTCACCGTGCCTGCTGGGTGCATTGGTAACTGGTCTTCCTCCACGTTGGGATGCAGGAACATATCCAGATGGGACGAACTATTTGGCTTAGAATCATTCTTTGCCCAAGTACCCAAAATGCAGTTGCATCTGACTGCAACTGATGATTAAATGCAGAGAAGTGTGCAGGGTCAGGTGACCCAAAAGCCGAGGCTTGGCATCGAGAATCAGTTTTGCTCTCCTTTGAACTGCTGATCTGTGAGCCTGTTTTTTGTTTTTTGTTTGTTTTTTTTTTTTCACTTACCCACTTAGGAATGCATGCCATATTTTCTGGGTGGCTTTGCCAAAACTCGCCTAACTACTCCTTCCTTTCTGCTGCTGCAGACAGTTCTATCCTGATTGTCACTCAATTTCCAAGAAGTTGTCCTTTTCAGCCCCAACTGGGGGAGAATAAAACATGAGAATCAGAAGTCACTGTTACCTCGGGTTTATCTCATTCAATTTGGCAGAGAAACAATTCTTTTAACAAAGTTGATGGAAAAGGGTTGAGGCCCCACTGGGATTCGAACCCAGGATATCCTGCTTACTAGGCAGGCGCTTTAACCACTAAGCCATGAGGCCCCCATGTGGATTTAGAGTTTAAAATGTCACCTAAATATTGGGGGTGGTCGATAAGCATAGGGATTGATGTTTTTAATCCATGCTACGTAAGTAAAATATGAAAGGACTTATTAGCTGATGCTTACAAGGAAAGTGAGTTAGTTATAAAATGGATATATGTTATAGCACAAATTGTTCTCATTTCATACTGATATCCATCAGAGGAGAAATTAATTGCTTTTTCAGATTTTTTGTAAAAAAAATCCTTTAATTAAAATGTGAGCACGACATGTCAGTTATTTTTCAAAGACCAAAATCCACGGCTTAATATTTTTAAGCATTCTGAAATATTTTGCCAACTCTTAAAATGCATGTTTTTAAGCTTGTTTAAGATATTTTTAGGTTAAATAACATACTTTTATTTTATAAATTCATGGAATCGTAGAGTCTTCAAGCAGAAGGGAAACTTAACCCAACCCTTTCATTTTACAGATGGAGAAACTGAGTCCCAGAGATATGGAGTTGTCCAAGGTCACACAGGTGATAAGTGGCTGAATCCTCTGACCCTAAACTCATTTCTCCATTGTAATGTGTTTTCTCTGGAAGTATCTTATAATTCATAATTTCAGAGTCAGAAGGGACATTAGAATTCATCTAGTCCAACCCTCCTATTTTACAGAGGAAAAAACTGAGGCCCAGAGAAATGAAGTGATTTACCCAGTATTATGCAGGTAGTTTCTTGTATCTCTGCATTTTACTAAATATAATCACATTATCTTCAAAGATGGACGTGTGATTTTAGATTTAGAAAAGCTTATATATCCTTTCCCCTTAGCATCTTATTCAAATGAAGAATGACTCCTGCTTTCCTGATCAGAATGATAGATAATGACTTTGTACAAGCTAATTGGAAACTGGATCCTTAACTTTCATTCACTTAATTACAAAGCAGCATTTAAAAATCCCCACCAAAATACTTCACATAACAGACTGCCATGCGGAAGCTTTTATGTGAAGGCACATTGTATAAGGTTTGGTCAGTGGCCAGAAGTGGTAGGATTTTGCTGAGCATGTCATAGCATTATGAGAGGATGCTGGCATAAACAGAAATGCAGAACAGTAAAATGAAAGGGAGGACAGAGAGAAACCAATAAAGATGGGGTGTTAAAAAGCTAAATACAGCTTATGAGAGGACCCATTTAGTAGTTCAGTGTGAGCAAAGACCTGTGGGAATGACCTTTCATTTCAGCATAAAAGAAATGTAATTATAAATTATTTCTATAGTACTATACCCTCATCAGATATGATTCACTACACCTTGCAATGAAAAGATGGCTTTATTAAAAAAACTGGCAGTAATGGCATTAACTCTGTGCTACCCAGAGCCATAACCAGGGGTAGGCAACTAAGGCATCGTCCCAGGATGCCTAAGTGTAGAGACTGTTATTAGCATCTGTAACTCTCAAGAGGTAGAAATAACTGAGTATAGCACCTAGTTAGAAACAATTACTTAAAATAGGAAGCTTCTTCAATTGATAAATGGCCAAATGATATGAACAGACAGTTATCAGAAGAAGAAATCAAAGCTATCAGTTGTTACATGAAAAAAATACTCTGTCATTATTGATTACAGAAATGCAAATTAAGACAGTTCTGAGGTACAACCCTAGACCTATCAGATTGGCTAAGATGACAGAAAAGGAAAATGCTAAATGTTAGAGGGAATATGGGAAAAATTAGGACACTAATGCACTGTTGGTGGAGTTGTGAACTGATCCAATAATTCTGGAGAGCAATTTGGAACTATGCCCATAAGGCTATAAAACTGCAGCAGAAGAGGGGAGGGGAAGAAGGGAGAAAAATTTAAAACTCAAAATCTTGTAAAAATGAATTCTAAAAATTTTCTTGATTAATGATTGTGGGAAAAAATTAAATACTATTTAAAACAAAAAAGGAGGGGGCAGCTAGATGGGGCAGTGGCTAGAGTACCGGCCCTGGAGTCAGGAGGACCTGAGTTCAAATCTCATCTCAGACCAAACACTTGACACTTACTAGCTGTGTGACTCTGGGCAAGTCGCTTAACCTCAATTGCCATACCAAAAAAAAAAAAATGATCAACAGGATACTTCAAAAAAAACCTGGGAAAACTTATATAAACTGATACAAAGTAAAGTGATCAGAACCAAGAAAACATTGTATACAGTAACAGTTATATTGTAACGATGATTAATTATGAAAGATTTAGCTACTCTGATCAAGACAATGATACAACATGATTCCAAAGGAACAATGATGAAAAATGCTATCGATCTCCAGAGAGGGAACTGATGAACTCTGAGTGCAGATTGAAACACAATTTTTTACTTTATTTTTCTTCCTTTTTTTTGCAACATGACTAATATGGAAATAAGTTTTGCATGACTTTGCACACACACACACACACACACACACACACATATATAAATTTTTTGCCTTCTCAAGGGGTAGGGAAGGGGTAGGAAGGAGAGAGAAAATTTGGAACTCAAAATTTTAAAAAATAATTGTTAAAAATAAATAAATAAATGAAGGAAAAAATAAAATAGGAAACTATAGGATAACTTTGCTTCATCCCTCCACCCCACTCCTTAGCCCTGCCTTATTACCTACCCTAGTGGTGGCTTCCCTAGCTTTAAACTACTAGTGTCCACTCTCAGGGAGGCCAATTTTCGCATCCCAAAGATCTCTGTCTCTCTACCATGGACCACAGGCACTTGTGCCCCAAGTTCCAAGGTCTCTCCCAATATCTCCTCCAACTTCTTGACTAGGGGTACGTTTATATTGCTTGCCCCAAGCACCAGAGTTTCTTGTTATGGCAAGATAGCAGTAACTTATTAGAGCTCTACCTGAAAATAAAAACTTCCTTCCCTCAAAAGAGTGAAAACATGAAGAATCTCTAAAAGTGAGTGTTATTGAGGGCCATCCCATGGAACATACTTAGGGTTGCCCTTCTTGGTTGGTTCCAGGTGACTTTGTTGAAGCCTGATTCTGGCCACTTGTGATTCAGTGTTGAAGGCACTGCACTCTAAGATGAAGAGTCTTGCAGCTGAGCAGGAAGAGCTGATGACTTAGTGAATATTTAAAAGGGAGTGTCCTTATCTTCAAGATTCTCTTCTTATCTGTTCCAGTGACACCTGTCTTTTGAATATTTGGAGAGACAGAGGTGCAAACAGACAAAGAGAACTCAGGCTCCCTCAATACCTCAGCCTTGATAAAGCCCACAGGAGCATCTCTGTATTTTTCTGACTATCAATCCTATCTGCCCAATCCTGCCTGCCATTGTGCTGCCATGAAGTCATGGATAAAAAGAAAAAAAAACCTCATATACACCACAATGTTTATAGCAGCACTTTTGATGATAACAAGAAACTAGAAACAGTCCATTGATTCTTAAAGTATCTCTCGACCTGATTTTGAGATCACTTTTTAAAATATCAGAGACCTTTTAGTCTCTTCTTTTTTTTTAATCTTTTAATTTTGTTTTAGTATTTCTTGATGTCTCATGGAGTCACTGGTTTTATTTTATCTATTCTAGTTTTCAGGGAATCTATTATTTTGTGTAAGATTTGACACTTTCTCTTCTAAGTTTTTTTTTCTCCTTCCAATTCTTTGCTCCAGAACTTTTATTTTATTTTTTTTTCTCTTGCTTCATTTCTTCTAGGTATTCACGCAGTCCTTGTGCAAACTCCATTTTTAAAAAATTTGAATCTCTTCTTACAGTTATTATGGAATTACTGTATCCTTATTTGTCAGGACCTTTAGTTCTGCAATTATTGTGTGTACTTTTTGAGGTCCTCCTTGGTTTATTCATCTCTCCAGCTTTAGTTTAATTGGGACTTCATGCCAAGACCAAGCTTGTTTTACTTTTGGATAGGTTGGTCAGCACTGCTTGATTTTGTTCAGGGTCACTCGGGTTCCTGCACTGAATTCACCCCCTAGAGATCTTTGAGATTCAGAGTGCTGGATCCTCAGGGCTCTCTATGGCATCACAGACTAGAGTACTAGGGACCTCAGAGCCCCTGGACCAAGGCTATCCTGGTCTCAGTGCTGCTGCATTTCATTGGTTGCTGCGATTCCCCTAGAGACTCCAAGATCCCCACCCTGGAACTTTCTTCAGGGAGCCTTTCACTTTTGTTACTTCAAGACACAGAACCTTCCAGGTTACACATCTTAGACCTATCTCTGTTCATGTTGTGAAGCAGTTTGATTGACTGTGTTGGTGCTGGTGCTGGTTTTGTTGGTGGCCTCCTTTCCTATTGCCTGTGAGCTTTAGGCTGACTTTTTGTGTACTTCTGGGGTACAGAAATTCATTAGATTTCTTGATCATCATTCCATCTGATGGCTCTATGTTCTGTGTTACGTGTCTTGTTAGCTTAGTGCTGGCAAGGAAATGAAGACACCTTAACAAGATCTGGAAATGAACTAAAATAGAAACCACAGTGGGACCACAGGCCATAGTCTATGATGTTATTATTGGAAAGCATACCAAATATGAGCTACTTTAATCAGCATAATGCCAGTGGGTGTCACTATGGATGGTAGAATTTCATTAACCAGTATTTGATCCTTTCTATTTCCTCTGCAAAAGAACAGACCTGAATCCTCCCAGGCCTTATCTATCTCTTCCCTGGCTTCCTCATCACTCACATCAGAGACAAGAGATTCAAACTGCCATCCTCTGCATTATAACAATTGTTGTCGAGTCATTTTTCAGTCGTATCTGACTCTTCATGGGACCATTTGGGGTTTTCTTGGTAAAGGTACTAGAGTGATTTACCATTTCTTTCTTCAGCTCATTTTGCAGATGAGGAACTGACGCAAACAGGGTTAAGTGACTTGCCTAGGATCACTCACCTAGTAAGTGTCTGAGGCTGCATTTGAACTCAGGAAGATGAGTCTTCCTGACTTGAGGCCACCACTCTAGCCATTATGCTAGCTAGCTGCCCCTTTTGGAACAATCAGCTTGCTTTTAAGCTTTGGGGCAAATTAATGGCCCTCAGGCCCACATAGTCACTTTCTCTGCTATTTTATAGAATTTCTATCAAACAAAATGTTGTTAATATATTGTTAAAATATTGTTAATATCGTAACTGCTCCGATCCCCCAGTTGGGAAACCTCCTAATATTCAGACAGAGGTTTAGCTCTATATTTACATTTTGTATTTCTAGCTAATTTCAGCTTATTTCTTTTCTTGGCACAGACTAAGCATAAAATGCAAGCCTTCACGACTGTTCTGATCTGGGTCTAACTCAGGCCGGTCCCCTGGGAGTTTAGCTTCAATATTGAACAGAATGAGACCCTTATATGTCATTTAATATTTAACCAAAAAGAGATTTACTTAGTTGTAGCAGACAGATATTCAATAAAAATAAACATTGAAGGCACCTTGAGTTGATTCAGCTGAGCAATGTTCCTTTGTCTAAGTTGCCTATTGTGATCTCTTAGTCCTCTGAACCAACCCAGTCTCTATGCTGGTTACCTTTTCAAGAAAAATTAGCCTCATTTGTTTGGAAGAAGGAGTTAAGATATTGCTCCTACCAAATGACCAGCCCTGTCTGTTTGTTTTTTCAAATCTACGTAGCCAAATCAGGATATAGGAAATATGTAGATAAAAGAAAGAAGTAAAGGGAGTATGTGATAGTTCCTGTTACTTACTAGGCACAGGGAGGGCAAGATGGGAACTTCCTTCAGTCCTTGAAGCAATGATTACAACTGCCAGCTCCAGGTTGAGTTCTTTGTTCCAAGATGCCTCCACTGATCTCGCCTTTCTCTGTTGGATGGAGCACAGCTCCCCTTTCCCTAGTTCTCTCTTCTCTGCTTCTCTCAAGTTCAGCTCATTTAGTCTTACTGTCACTGCTGCTCAGTTCATATAGTCTCACTTTCTTCTTCTGAATCTTTTTCCTTTGGACTGTGTGCAGTCTTTTTGGAAACTCTCAGGCATGACTTAAGTCTACCTTCTGGCTCCTAGGTTGTGATAGTTCAAATCACAGCTGAGAGGGAATGTTTGTTCCTCTGGACTACAAATCCCAGAATGCCAGGCAGTTCTCAAACTCCGTGTTACACTGTGATACCAAATTTTTCAAACTCTAAAACAGAATATACATTCTGTTAAAAGATATTCCACTCTTGAAATCATAAAGTCCAAGGCATATTGTGCTATAGACATTAAAACACTTCCTTTTGGCTTGATTTTCATAGGAATCCCTGTGAATGGGAAACGAAGGGCATTTATTTCCTTGGCCCATCCATATGAGGAATGGGAGAAAGATGGTGATGATCAGGAGTTATAGCCAGGTAGCTTTGGTGTATTTGTAGGGCTAATTGAAATCTTGTGTACTAAGCGGAATGTTTATGGGCTTAAAAATATTTGGAAATCACTTGCAAGTGTGCAAAATAAACTAAGCTGAAAGCTGTTACTGCAATGTGAAGTAAAGCATTTATTCTCAGCTTTTATACTCCAGCAATGCACACCACAATAAACTTTTTATCCACAAGTGATTCAATTTAATCCAAAAAGCATTTATTGAGAGTCTAGTATGTGCAAGAAACTGAGCTAGGTGCTAGGGATAGGCACAAAAGGAAAATGCTTAAGGAGCTTATATTGTACTGGAATGTAATACTCACACTCCAGTACAATAAGGGGCATAGTTTACATAGACTGTCCTGGGCAAATTTGCATCAAAACTGGCATGGGGGTAGAGAGCACAGGCATTTCTGGGGCAGTTATAATCTGCCCCCACTCAGACACTGACAGTGATTGCCCTATGCAAAATTCCCAACAGCTCTCTGACCTCACAGCATTTCCACGCTCTGCATCCCCCTATCATTTGATGGCTACAGAAGGAACCCTTTGGGGGTTGGTTCTAGGTCCTGGAGCAGTGGCCAGTGAGTAAGCATCTCCCCCTCCACAGTTTTTGTTGTTCAGTGGCAAAGAATGAGTAGTAGGGGCTGAACTGCCCTTGCTGTGTTATGATTATATTATATTTTCTCCCAAATATACCCTTCTTCCAAATTTCCCTGTTTCTGTTGAGAATAGCACCATCCTTCCAGGAAAAAAGGTCTGTAGACTTGGCATTACCCTTGACTCTTCACTCTGCTACATCCTGTATCTGGTTAGTCACCAAGTCTTGTTATTTCTACCTCCACAATACCTGTGGCATCCCATCCCATCCCTCCACTCACACAGCCACCACCACCCAGCTCCTCATCTTGTCTCCCTTAGACTACTATGATAGCCTCCTAATTGATTTCCCTGCCCCCAGTCTTTTCCCTTTCCCACTTATCCTTCATAGAACTGGAACGTGATTTTCCTAGAGTTCCAATCTGATCATGTAAATTCCCTGCTGTAAGTTGCCTATTGACTCTAGGATCAAATACAACTTCATCTTTTCCTCATTCTTGAAAAATATGTTTTGTGTATGTTTTATACTATATATGCTATTATCATAGTAGTATATGCACATGACATATAACTATGTAAATATGCATTGCATATATTGAGAATGCATGTTCAATTTTTTTTTTTTTACTGATAAGGGTATATGATCAAAAAAGTTTAGGCCATTGCTCTGAGCTTGATCAGACATCAAAGACAGCAAGGTCATCCCCTGCATCCTCGCACGTTGCCAGTTATCTTGACTTTTGTCCTGCCATTTGATTTTGATGACTTTGGAAGAGAGAGTGAGGCTGACAACTTTGAGTGACTGCCTCACTTAAATCCAATTCACTTGTGAGTCAAGACATCACACTGTGATGTCATTGGTCCTCTTCAAAAATAAAGGACAAATAACAACAACAACAACCCTGTATTCTCCAGGTCATAGAACTGAGTGAAAATTACTTGTCATTTCCTTTTGCTTGATTTAAAGCCAAGGTTAGAATGGTATTCAAAATAGTAAAATTGTATAAGAAGCCCAGCTCATTTTCCTAGTGGCTCATCATTTGGGCAAAAGGACACAATGTCATGGGACAAAATCAAGAACCATCCAGTGACATCAAAATGATCAAAATGCTCATTTGCTCCAAACAGCTATAAATGGAAAAGACCCTCACAAATGCTATAGAAAGCATAATTAACATTCATGTGTAGACACAGTTTTATTTACAAATATCAGTAAGTTTACAATGTACTTTGTTTTAAACTACTGCTATAAATGGAAATCACTTTCACTACCGCTATAGAGAACGTCATTAATAATCATATGTAGATAGAGCTGAGCCCCAAATATCAGTGTGTGTATCAAGTAATTTGCCCTAAACTACTGCCTTATAAAAGGAAATTACTTTCTCAACCATTTGAGAGCTTAATTACTAATCAAACATAGATACAGTTTTAGTTACAAATATTAGAGTTTATTGTGTAATACACTAAAATAATTGCACTCTAAAAACATTTATTTTCACCCATTCTTGAAAACCAAATGCTTAACATAAACCACAAAATGTTCACTATAACAATACTTTCAAAAGGCTGTTTACTAAAACATGAATTTTGTGCAAATAATGTAAAAATTCAGTGGAGCCCCAAAGGCAGTGTGAGGGAGTCAATAACATGCCCACTGGACAAAAATCAGGGTCCCTTGCCAGAGCCATAACTCAGAACCAGCCTGTTGGCCATATTTAGCAGCAGGAGAGCCTGCAGTTGATTAGCTGAGCTCTAACAATAAATACCTTATCATTGCTGCCTTTGAAAATGACTGTGGGATTGAGAATTTCCAAGACCAGAACAAAATTCATCAGAACCAAAAGAACGCACACACATGAAAATTCCAGAAATTAAGCTTTTATTCCACGATCTAGGAATTCACTTACCAAATGTGGAAGTACTGACATCCACTGCAGTTACCTCTCATCCATTTGGAAACCGATTATCCAAATCCTGGATTATTCAGGTCTTCCCCTTCCCACCTCCTCAATTTTTTTTAACTTCTTTCTGCTCCCTTTGTCTGGCAGACTATATGCCATTTAACTGATCATCAGCACCTGCAAAAGATCGCTGAAAGCAAGTGAACTCTGACTACCCAAGTATGCTTCTCCTCTGCAGTTCCAGTAAAGAGTTCTTTTGGGGGAGAAAGGTCAAAGTTCCTAGCTGAAATTAAGAGTATCTGAAGGACCTCATCCTCTATAGGATATCATTCTCCCGTTTGGACTCTTCACTGAACATGCTCCGTAATGTTGGCAAACACTTTGACTGAGCCTCTATCTCCCCGTTTTATGCCTTGCATCATATTGACCCAGTCACACCTCTCTCTGATGACTTTTGGGGCTTCTGTGCAGTTCTTCATTGCTAATGTGTTTCAGCTTCCTCATATCCATCATGCACTTTTCCATTGCTCTCCAGAAATTTCTTCTTTGATGCTTTATCATGATGTGGAGGTACCCCCGTGCTCCCAAAGTCTGGTGGGGCTAGTGCAGTTTCTATAAAGGCTTTGATTATGGCCCCAGCAACAGACCAAGTCTGCTTTCCGAGGACTAGCCAACTACATAGAGACTCAGCAGCAGCAAACTGGGCACTTGGTGGTGAATTCCCTGGAGATTATAACCTACAAAACAAAGGAAAATACTAAATGGCCCTCAGATCTGGGTGGCCACCATTTGCTTCTGCAGGGATGAAGGCAGAGTGGTGTAAAAGGGGACAGTGAATCAGTCCGTTCTTAGACCACCTCAAAATTCAGTTTGTTGACACCCTAACTGTGAAATCTTTGCCCAATACTCAGCAAGAGGAGGAGTCAAATCATGTCAATCTTGACATTCTTGTTACAAAAAACCCCAGAAGGTTCCAGCTAAATGGAAGAGGATGTTTCACATGTAAACCTTGGAAAGGTGAAAGAAGGAGCTGGTAGAGTTGGTTTTAAAGTAGGTCCCAAAGCATCAATAAACATTATTTCACAGGATATCTTGCCATCTGGTCTGATATGTATTTGCAAAAAAAGACCACTATAAAAATAATTACAGCTTATGCACCAACATTAGTTGCTGAGGATGAAGAAATTGAGAAAATTTTGCAGAGTTCTCCATTAAAGCCTCCAAATTAAAACATCATACACTCTGACTCTTGGTGACATCTCTGCAAAGATGGGCAGTAATGAGGGTGGCAGGAATTACATGGGAAAGCCTGGTTCAGAAAAAGAGAATGAGAGAGATTGTGACTCAGAGAGTATACAGAAGTCTCATACCCATATATTATGAATACTTTCTTTGAAAAAAAATTAGGAAAAAAAAAAGAACTGGTAGGTTCTGAGTGTGGTGAATACCAAATAACATTGCAAGAAATGAAATAGATGATATTCTAAGATACAGGAAAAGACTCGTTATTGACATGGGAGTTATCCCTGAATCAACTATCTGTGTACACCAACTTGTCAGGACAAAGATCAGAATTAGTAAAAACAAAGCAAAACAAAAAGAAAGAATAGTAATGGGAAAAATCCATGGTGTACAACTGAAACAACTCGATCCTGGACTATTTTAACAAGTAATCAACAATAAGAAATGGGGACTCCAAATCAGAAAGGACATCAGTACCAATTATAATAATTTTATACAGAAGGTCATCTACTGTAGCTCTGCTATCACACGAGCAACTTTCCATTTGTTTTGCCATGTGGCTATGCAGCATGAAATACAACAGATTTCCAAGAATTAAAAATGAATATCATAGAGAGAACAATGGAGAGGAACACAGTGGCTATGAGCAGGCTGCAACATATAACAAATGAGGAACTTCCAAGAATAGAAGATGGGAAAAAAAGATAGGGTGGTCACCTGACAAGAGTGAAAAATGACAGGTGGACAACCAGAGTATTCTACTAGTATACTCACAATGTCAGGAGAATGAGAGGAAGGCCTCCAGCACATTGGTTGAACCCTTCTGGTGAACTTAGCGGAAAGTATGACCACAAATCACCCGGGATGGGCAGTCATAGATGGGCTGTGATTGGCTCTATTGGCAAAAACTCCTGAATTGGTGAGGTTGATCCATTTCAGTATTTCAGAAAATTTCATCTTACTCAATTTGGCACAATGTTCTAGCCTATCAAGACCATTTTCAGATCCTGACTCTGGCATCAGGTCTGATAGCTGCCCCTCTTTGCTTGGCATCATCTGAATATTTAATAAGCATGTCATCCATCCCTGTAACCAAGTCAGCGATGAAAATATTAAATTGTACATAATTGAGCACAAGTCTCTGGAACACTCCAGTGGAGAACTCATTCTATGTTAAAATTGAACCTTTATTGACTGCTCTTTGGGTCTGAATCCACCTAATTGTACTCTCAACTAGCCCTTATCTCTCCATATTTTCTGCAGTAATAGCTCAAGAAATGTAATCAATAATTTGGGGAAGTATCAGTAGATAATTTCTATAGCATTCCCCAATCCACCAGTCTAGGAACCCTGTCACAGAAGGAAATGGTTAATCTGGCATCCCCCTTCTTGATAAAGCCATGCTATTTCTTTGTGATCGCCGCTTCCTTTTCTGGATGTTTGCTAGTAATATACTCTTGAATTTTGCCAGGAATTGATGTTAAACTCACAGGCCTAGTGAGCTTATAGTCTGTTTTCTTGCCTTCAAAAACAAAAACAAAAAGTGGAACATTGCCCTTCTTCAGTCCTTTAGTATGTCTCTTATTCTCCACAGCCTTTCCAACATTACTGACAGTGGCTCATCAGTCACAGCTTCCATTTTCTTTGAGGATCAAAGGACACAGAAAGAATTGCTACCCACCTCTAATTGCTGCCTAGCTATCTTTCATGGTTTTGACTCAGCAGGCCCAAATAAGCTGCATCCTTGGGTACTCAAAGAAAATAAGCCACAGCTCTTAAAGGTAGGTGGATAGTTCAAAACTATCTAACTATCTAACATCCAACCAGTTTTGAACTATCTACCTACTTATCATGAGTATCAATTCCTCATTAGCTATTTTTGTTGTGTCTTTTCCAGACCAAAGATCGTTGTCTTTGGCTGAAAAAGCAAAAACAAAATTAGAGTTGGGCAGCAATTCTTTCTCTCTGTTGTCTGATACCATCATCTCTATGTCCTATCTCTTCTTCAATCCTAATTTTCCCCCCAATATACACATTTTGGACTGGACCTGTGGTTTCATTGGTATAGGCAACTCCCAGTGAGGAAATGCCCTCCACCAATGGAACTGTATAATATACAGTCTTAGAGAGTTACCTGGGGCACTTAGAGGTTAAGTGACTTGTATAGCGTTGACCTCGAACCCAGGGCTTCCTGACACCAAGATGACTATCCACTATACCATGCCAGCTCGGTATAGCGCATACATGTACACACACACATACACACACACACACAGACACATACACACACACACACACACAGACACATACACACACACACACACACACACACACACACACACACACCAAGGAGTGCCACTAAAACAAAAACAAAATTTCTTTGTTGACCTCAGATTTCCTTGCCATACTCAGACTCATTTGGAACGTTAACATTCTAACATATTCTTATAAGACAGTGCCATGCTTTGGTGTTCATAATCTACTATCTGACCTTACTTAAGTATCTTCTATATTTGTCTTTTAAAACCCTAAGCTTATTGGTGATTCTTTAGATAATTCCCCCTTTCCTCCACATCAGAACAGCTTTACCTTGTATCCAGTAGATTGTAAACTCCTAATTAGACTGTAAATTCCTTGAGGGAAGGGACTATATTTTGCCTCTTCTTGTATCCTTAGTGCTTAACTAGCACCTGACACATAGTAGGTGCTTAATAAAGGTTTATCAATTGATCGGTTGTCTTCAAAATTTTATTCTTTCAAGTTTTCTGTCCCTCTTTAGCTGATTTCCCTGTGGAATTTTAGACCGTGGGATACTAGTTCAAAGATAATGTAGATAAAGAATATAAGATATATGTAAAGTTTTTAAACCTGGAAGAACTATATAAATATCAACTATTATTATTATACACCATATGCAGCACAAAGGAAAATCAAATCATTTCAGTTGTCATTCATCTCTGGAAGCCAGGAATATGTCGTGTTCCCTCCCTTCCTTCCAGGCGGCTTCTTGTGAGCAGAGACTTTCTGAATTGCTAGAACTGGTCAGACCCATCTTCTGCAGTGGTCCCGCATATCTTCCCCGGCTCCCGGCCAGTTCTGTTGTCTTGGTTTCATGGCTCGGTGACCGTAGTTTACAGCTGGACTACCAAGCAGCACTGGGACCAGGCATAAACCAGGCAATAAATTCCAATTCTGGGAAAAGTTTTGCCTCCACAGATGAATCTGTTTAAGGTGTGACCATAAGGGAATGAAATTGATTTTTGCATGTGGCTTGGGAAAGTGGTGTCATTACTTTAGCACATCAAACCTCCTATACTGTCTGTTGTCAGAATGTTGAAGCTATGTAACTCACCTTCTTTTTGCTTTAGCTGCCAGAAAACTCAGAATTTATTTATTGCCCAAGTATTGTAATTCAATTCAATTCAACAAACACTTATTAAACAGCTATTAGATGCCCAACTCAGGTGTGTAAAAGCATCTATTCCTGATTCCTTCAGATGGTCTCAGTTTTGTTTTATTCGTAAATGACATTTTGGTCTGCATTTTAATCTGTAAGGGACCTCAACTTTTTTCAGAAGTAGGTAGGGTCAAAATCTTAAATAAACAAGTGAACTGAGAAGCTTTACCTTTAAGACTTCTTGTCTGCCCTTCCCTCACATACCTGCATTAGGCTACAATACACTGTTCATAGAGTTGCAAATTGGTTCATCTGGTTTGAAAACAATTCAGAATTGTGTGAGAAAAGCTAAACTATCCATATACATTGACCCAATGATCCTATTTCTGTGCATAGAAGAAGAAAAAATCTCACAGTTACATAGTGCTTTAAGGTATAGAAAGTGCTTTGCAAACATTATGTCACTTGATATACCCCCAAGGAGGTAAAAAACAAAAAACAAAAAAACCTGCTGGACGGGTCTCATATGTACCTCAATATTTGTGGCAGCGCATTTTGTGGTAGCAAGAAAGAAAGTGAGTACCTATCAATTAGGGAAATGCTGAATACATTGTGGTAGATGAATGTTATGGGAAAAAAATACTATTTTATCAAAAGAAAAAAAAATCCTATTTGTTATACATATATACACACACATATATAATACACATATAGCTTGCTTTGTATGGATTTCTTTGCATGTTGTCCCCCACCCCCATTAGATTGTAAGGTCCTTGAGAGTAGAAACTGTCTTTTGCTTCTTTTTGTATCCCTAGGGCTTAGTACAGTGCCTGCTTACATAGTAGGTATTTAATAAATGTATATTGATTGATTGGAGCAATTCAGGAAGATTTGTACAAAATGATGCAGAGTGAAAAGAGCAAAATATGAAGACAACATCAATAACATAAAGGCAAATAACACTGAAAAGGAAGCCAAACTCATAATTGATTGTTCCTGGAGAACGAATGATTATGTATCGCCCTCTTCTTGGTACAGAGATAAAAGATCATGTGTGTGGAAGAGTACAGTGGATAGAGCTCTGGGTCTGAAGTCGGAAAGATCTGAGTTCAAATCTGACCTCAGACATTTACTAGTTGTGTAACCCTGAGCATGTCACTTAACCTTTCTAAGCCTCAATTTCCTCTTCTGTAAAATGGGGATAATAATAACATCTCCCTCCCAGGGCTATTGTGAGGATCAAATGAGATAATATTTGTGAAGCAATTGGCACAGTGCCTGGCATTGTGTAAATGCCAGCTATCATCATCATCATTATCTACTGTCAGATGTAGTTCTAGGTGCTATCAATTGATTTCATTTCATTATTTTTCTTTGTCACAAGGGAAGGTTTAATGTGGGAAGTATGTGGCATGACCATTTAAAAATTAAAAAGCATCAATAAAACTTGAAAAATAAAATAGAAACCTGCTGCAAAAATATATAAAACATGTCATTTTAGTTGGTCACTGTGGATGTGCAATTTTTATTTTTGTGAGCGAAAGTTATCAATATCTGACTTATTGTCCTCTCTTTAAATTTTTTCTTCTTATTATGAACTTAATTATCAACAAACATTTCACTAGGCAAAGAAGAGGGAAAAGAGCATTGTATATGAAACTATGAATTTCTGTTATATACTCTTTGTACTTTAAAAGTGGATAGTAAATTGACCCAAAATGCACTTTAAATGTATCCTGCTGGATTTCTTTTTCTTTTCTTCTCTGTATTTTAATGTTTTCCAGACAGTCTTTTTTTTTTTTAAACACCTCTCCCATGATGCACTGACTCACTTATCCCCTAATGAAAGTTGCCTCTTGCAACAAATAAATCAAGTAAACCACATCAACATATTTGCTGGGCCTGAAAATCTATGTATCATATTTGTTACAAGAATTTTTTCCCAGTTGGGGGGAGACGGAGGAGAGAAAATAGATTTTTGTTAATTGAAAAAAAAAAAACAAATGGAACTTTCCATATTTCTTTTATTGTTAAGGACCACTGGGACTTTTCCACCTGCCTTAACCCGTCAGTGTGAATTTGAGCTGGGACAGTTGCAACAGATCAGGTGTTACAATAATAGGTGAATTTCTTAGAGCCAGCACAGACCATTTAGTCCACCTTCCTGATTTTACAGGTGAGATCTAGGGAGGTGAAGTTACTTACCCAAGGTCACACAGTGGCAGACATGGGACTAGAACCCAAGTCTCCCAACTGGGAACACAGTGACCTTTTCCCATGTGTTTTTTCAATTCATTTTAACAAATATTTTTAAATGCTTGTTCTGTCATTTCAGTCATGTCTGACTCTTCATGACCTCATTTGGGGTTTCCTTGGCAAAGATACTAGAGTGGTTTGTCATTTCCTTCTCTATACAGGTGAGGAAATTGAGGCAAACAGAGTGAAGTGACTTGCCCAGGATCACATAGCTAGTAAGTGTCTGAGGCCAGATTTGAACTCAGGAAAAGGAGTCTTCCTGATTCTAGGCCAGGTACTCTACCTGCTGTACCACTTAGCTGCCCCTTTACAGGGTATACTACTGTCAAAGCACTATGCTAGGCACTGGGGATACTGAGGCAAAATGAAAAAAAAAAAAACAGTTCCTGCCCTCCAGGAACTTGATTCTTTTTCAAAAAAAAATTAGAAGCTAATTATTTAGAACTGAAAGTACCAGGAATTCAAACCACAGAGGTTACTAAAATGTGGTAGTGGTGAAGATAACATGATTATCACTGTTTCTAGGCCTGACCAAGTTAAAACCTTGGTAGCTACTATATAATTAGTTCCCAGACACTGTAATAAAGGGAGTTTTGTTGCTGTGATGAATCTACTGGAGTAGACTGAGTACCTCTGGTTCTTTATACCCCAGAGAATGATTACTTTACGATTTCCTGTGGTAGCTCCTTGTATTACAACATCAGGGAAAGCAAAATTTAACCTGCTCTGTCTTATTAATTTATCATTGTTGTTGTTGTTGTTATTTTCATCCTTTTCTCTTTGAGAATAATATTTATTTGTTTCTTCCCTTTGAGAAATTTTGTAGTACCTTCGGTAAAAAATTAGGAGGAGAAAATTACCGAAATAAATCACTATCACCACCACCACTACCACCACCACTACTACCACCACTAATAAATACATATATACATACGCATATATATTTATTATATTTTGGTGTAGGTTTCTAAGCCATTATACATAGAAAAATGAGATGAGCATTTATACTACAAAGTGTCTTATGAATAAATATCTATAAAGATAAATCTTTCAGATACATTTAGCTAGTTGAAGGGACCACTATGAATACGTGAGCAGAAATGGAATATAGCTGACAAATTTTTGGGGGGGAAAAAGAGAGAGAAACTCCACATGTCTAACATGTGATAGATGAACTGCATTTGCAGCCTCTGGATGAAGAGACTGGCTATATGGCAAACGCAGCCCACTCAAGTCCCTTGGGTCTCACTGGCATATTAAATTTGGTGACCAGAGGGTGGAAAAGTTTCACTGAAGTCGTGGGTTATAAAATGGCAAAGAGGTAGGCAGCTAAGAGTAAGAATAAATGGCCAATTCTAAATGTGCAAAAAAGGTTAATAGGCAGGTGCTTCCATCCCAGGTATTATTACTGGGGCTGCAGTTCCATAAATTTATTAATAATCGAGATTGGGGATGAATATTAAAGGCAGGCAAGATGAGGGAGAATTATGCAGCACTCCTGGGGACCTAACCAAATGTTATCATTGGGCAACAGATGAACAATTCCAGATACACTTTAATGTCGATATGTGCAAGGCAATACAAGTTGGAAAAAAAATACATAATTTCAGCTGCTTGCATACTCTGATAGGTTTGGAATGAGTTGAAACCTCTTGGGGAAAGAAATCTTAAGTGCTCATCACAGACAGCTCAATGGATATGTGTGCTCAGTGCTCAATGTGAACAAAACCCTGAATAAAGTATTTAAAAGTGTTAAGAAATACACAAAGAAAAATTGAGTAGAAATACTACCTCACAGAAATCATAGTGAGAACCTCTGTCTTCTATACCAAATGAACTGGTCAATTCAGTCAAATGTGTAGTCGCACCAATTTGGCATCACCCCAAACAAACAATTGGTTGATCAACTGGATTCTTGACTTTTCAATCAGCCTTTTGGCAATATAGAAGATCTATTAAGAACTGTGTTTGGGGTTTGACCTTTTGTGTAGAGAAAGAAAGGAAGGAAGGAAAAAGAATTTAATTCAATTTAGCAAACATTCACTAACTGTCTATTGTAGACAAAGGGCAACTAGGTGGTGCAGAGCATAGAGCACTTGGCTTGGAATCAGGAAGACTTATCTTCATGAGTTCAAATCCAACCTCAAACACTAGCTGTTTGACCTCGGGCCAGTCACTTCACCTTGTCTGCCTCAGTTCCTCATCTGCAAAATGAGAGGGAGAAGGAAATGGCAAACCACTGTTGTATCTTTGCCAAGAAAAGCCCAAATAGGGTCACAAACAGTTGAACACGACTGAAGACCAAAAAAACAAACAAAAAAACTGTGCAAATCAGTGTGCTAGTGCTGGAGATACAAAGGGAAGAATTTAAATGGCCCTGCCCTCAATGAGTTGATGGGGGAGAGAAAGAGGACAGAACAGTGGGAACAACTTACAAAAATGGTTTCCTAGATTTCCCCTTTTGTACTAGAGATCTCATCTCTGAGGTGTGCTGGGCAGTATTTGTTGCTTCACAGGGGCTCTGGGGCAGTGACTGGTGAGGAGGCAAGGGAGCATCTGTTACCTTCACTACTACATCCATGCTTTGAGTTCTTTGAGCGTTATGATTGGTTGACAGTCAAAGAGGGAGGAAAATGAAGCAAGTATAGTCCAGTTGTGGCATGGTATAGTCCCCTTTCTTTCTCGGCTCTCGTTCACTTACTCCAACCTGCCCTAACACTGGCAGATCTAGAGCTCCCAGAGAAGAAGTCAAACTCTTTCAGGGTCCTACACTTAACTATATTGGGGGCAGCGAAGGAGGAGGAAAGAAGGGAGAGGAACACAGCTACTACTAGCCACTGAAGCTCCTAAGATAAGCCTAGTCAGCTCTTCACTCAACAGGATTCTGCTTTGCCAAATCAGCTCCTGGCCTCCTATTAAAGCGAAACAAATGTACAACCTATCTTTCCCCACTTTTTTCTACCTCTTAAACCAAAGAGAGCAGTGGAGAGCAACCAAGCAACTCTGTGAGATTCCCCTCTCCCAAATTGCCGATGCCCTTGGGGGCAATAAGCACCTACAGCAAGATTCAGCTCTCTTTCACTAAGCTTCCAAGCTACCTTCCCAGCCTTTTCTTCAGCCAATCATCAAAACAATGCCCTTCTTCCGATGGACATGGGGAAACTGAAACAAACAAAGGTCAAGTGACTTGCCCAGGGTCACACAGCTAGGAAGTGTCTGAGTCCGGATTTGAACTTCAGTATTCCCAACTTAGTCTAGGAATGTGGTGTGTGTGGATTTCCGGTTTGATCCTTATAATTTATACCTCTATCCACTAGGAGTCCCTACCCTCTTCCCTTTCATGGAATTTCAATAGATTCACAACAGGTATGGTATAATGAAATCAATTTTACAAGCATGACTTAACCATGCATAGTTCATTACTTGTTACCACAAAAGCAAAAGGAATAAAAACAAATATATTAAAAACAATTACTACATAGGATCAGAGCCTGAACTCATCCCAGACCCAAGAACCCAAACCCTTTTTGGTCTTTAGGCAAGACAATCTAGGAATTTTGAAGACACTCGATTCAGTTGCTTAGATTCCAAACTCTCCACCATCTGCAGGCAATGCCCAAAGAAAACCATATGATTCATTTCGGGCACTTGGATTTAACCCTCCCCCTCAGCCCCTTGCACAAGAAGCTAGCAAGCATCTCTCAACACTTCCACTCATTTTGGGGAATCCAAGAACCAGGGCATATCCCCACCACTCTTCCTTATTTGTCACTCTGTCATTGGCAGGGACCTATGATCCTGCCTTCCCACTATTTCACAGAATGACTGACTCATTGACTAGGCAATATAGAAGCATTACCATTCTTCATTGCTTGTACATTTTTTATGGAACGGCAGAACTAGATTCAGGGACATGCCCAGATGTGGCGAGAGAAAGACTCTCACCCATCATTTCTTCATCTTCCTTTTGAGCAAATCTGCCTGCCAGCCATATTCTAGGTAACTTCTGCCCCAGGCTCTTTGGTTCTTTTTGTATCACAAGCTTTGTGGGCATACCCACCTTTAGGAGCTTTAGAGGGAGGGCCCACACAAGACATGGAGCAGATAACTTTTCAGCTGGTGGTGGTGGATGATGGAAGCAGAGCGAAACTATGTCCTCCTACCTTTGTATCAACTTATCTGTGTATGTGTTATTTCCTCCATTTGAGGATGAGTGCCTTGAGAGCAAGAATTTGCTTTACTTCTGTCCTTATCACCAGCACATATCACAGCGACTTGCAAATAGGAAGTATTTGATAAATGATTGTTGAAAATTGAATTGAATTGATGTAAAGGGAAACTTCCTAACAATTAAAACTCTCCAAAAATGGAAGGAGCTGCCTCGAGACTTCCTGGATTCCCTCTCATGAGATATCTTCAAACAAAGGTTAGATGACCACTTGTTGGGAATATTCCAGGAAGGATTTTTGTTCAGGTTGGACTAGATGACCTTTGAGGTCCCTTCCAAATCAGCGTGAGTCCACAATTATGTGGTCATCTTTGTGAGATGCATGCTTCTTTGCTGTCAATCATCTGCTCTCGAAGTAGGAGGCAAGTTCCAATATTCAGGGATCAGACTAAGCCGGTCCAATAATATGGCCTGTAATGTTGGGCCCAAGCATGCCTGTCCAGTTTTGCTCAGTTTGCCCAGAAAAGGCTGTGGTGGGAGCCCTGGATTCTTTTGAATGGGTAAAAGTAGGCCGGTTAAGTCATAGCCTAGTTAGACCCCCATAACCCATTCTAGTTCTCACACTCAGTCTCAGGGCCTGAGTTTCCAGAGGAAAAGTCAACATTAGCAGCCATTTATTTAGGGTCATTGTAAGTTCAGTTGAAAAGTTTATTCAATGGGCCCAGCTTCTATACACAGTTAAGTAAGAGGAAACAGACTTACTTGACCATCGGATTTTCCCCTGAGACTCGATGACTACAAGACATAGTAATATATAAGTTCATTAGGAAGGTACAAGAGACAGTGCTATGAGAAGGGTTGTTGGGTGGAGGGACAGGGAAGGCTTTATGGGGGAGGTATCATTTAGGTTGTGTTTGACTGTACGGGTAAGAATTCATAACATAGAGCAAGGGAGACAGGGTATCCATTACAGGCTCAGGAAATAATAGCCTGGGCCACAGCGCCAGGAGAGGAAGGTACAGGATGTTTGGGGGACAAAGAACAGTATAGTTTGCTGAAGTGGAAAGCAGTAGGGAGTAATATGGAGGGCTTTTAAGGGGGGTGCTATGAAGCAGTGGGGAGTCACTGAAGATTTTTGAGGAGTGGCATAATAAACAAGATATGTTCAGCTGTGTTAGGGAGGATGGCATATAAGGCAATTAGAGGTAAACCTTTAGGGTGAAACTGCCAAGACTTTGCCTCACGGCAGAAAATGTAAAGGGTAAGGAAGGCACAGATCCAGGGCTTGCTTCTTGCCCCTTTCAGCAATTGATAAACGTCGGGGTGTCCTGGAACCAGCCTCTTCACCCCACCCCACAGTGGCCAGACCCACAGTGGGTTTCCTTCTCACAGATTGCGCTCCACATTAGCTTTCTCTCCCCACTGTCCCAAATGGAAAAATGTCTAGTTACTGTTCTGGGGATGAAGAAAGTGGAGGTGAGAAGACTTTGTAGGAAGTTTTTTCTGTCTTCCTGGTGAGCAAGAAGATGGGCCTGTAGCAGAATATTAGCACGGAAATTCTAGAAAACCAGTTTGAGATTCTACAACATACCCTAGAAAATGCCAAGAAGAAACAATATCTGGGGAGAAGAAAAAAGAGAAGATACATTTGCATGAGCACAGTATGTGTTGATGTTGTGCCAGACAAAGACAGTTACATAGGAAAGCAGACCTTGTCCTGAAGGGCAGAAGAATACAATTTTGGATTCGGAAAAAAAATTCTTCCCAATGTTTCACTGTGCAATCACATTCAGTGTGGAATTTAAACCTCCCTTTCAAATCAAATACTATTGAACCCCTAGTTAGAAAGATGCAAATTAAACAGATCACCAAAACTCCACTGGGTGCCTGGGTCTCTAGGCTTCAGAATGATAATTTATCAAACCTACACTGATAACTGTCCTTATGCTCAGAGGATATCCTGCAAATTCACTTCAGATCAATTCTTCCCCAAATGCAATTTTGTAGGAAATCCTTTCTTTTTCATTTCTGTGGAATGCTTCTCAGACCCAAGAGACTAGCAGTCAATGACCTCCTAGCCTATATTTTTGTTCCACAGCAGCCTAGTCATTCCATATAGATCTTTCTCCCACCAAGCCAGTTTTCCCTTGAGGAGTAGAAGTATCTTTCCCACTATGTAAGAATAGAAACACTGCACCAGCAGCCTGGAGCTCTGACGGTCAAGTTTGACAGTATTTCCCCCAGGCTTTCTTTCATCTGCCCTCTGAAGCCCTCAAAGTGCCTTCTCCAAATCAATTTGATTCATATTTAGCTTAAACCAAATCTTGCATGATATTTCATGTGCCAGGAATGATTCCCACATTGTAGTTTATTATTCCTGATCTCTAGTCCCCTTTTTTCCTCTCAAAATAGGGACTCTTGGTGTGATCTGATATAATGCCTTGAAATGCACTGCTCACCCCTCAGCCATACACAAAGGTTTACACAGTCATCTCCTCAGTGTTTGAAACTCATTGGAAGGCCATAGAGGTTTGCTGACTTGCCCAGGGTCACCCAGCCAGTTAAGTGTCAGAAGGAACTTGAGGTTTACTGACTCTAAGCCCAGCATTTAATCTACTACAGCACTGTATGTCCCTTCTACTGCCTCTTTCCCTCATATAACCAGTGCTGTCACCAGCCTAGGTGTAAAGGTCACCCATCACCTAATAAATCAATACAATGATAGTTTTCAATGTGTAAACAAGACAGGTTTGCACACTGTGATCTTTTTACAAAGCTGTGGATCTCTTTGAGTAGGATGAGAAAGAAAGCAGTATAATTTGCTAAGAGGATCAGACATTCCCATTGAGCCTATGTATAAAAAAGTTATAAAATTAGGCATACCCTTTGACCCAACAAAACCATTACTAGGTCTATACCCCAAAGAGATCCAAGGAAAAGGAAAAGGACACATAGGTACAAAAAATATTTATAGCAACTCTTTTGGTGGTGGCAGAGAATTGGAAACTGAGGGGATGGCCATCAATTGGGGAATGGCTGAACAAGTTATGGTATATGAATATGATGTAATATTATTGTGATGTAAGAAATTATAAAGGGGATGGTTTCAGAGAGACCTGTGAAGACTTGTATGAATTGATACAAAGTGAAATGAACAGAACCAGGAGAACAATTTACACAGTAACAGCAATATTGTAAAGATAATCAATTGTGAAAAATTTAGTAACTCTGATCAATACAGTGATTCACCACAATTCCAAAGGACTCGTGAGGAAAAATAACATCCACCCCCAGATAGAAAAGTGATGTACTCAAGACAGAGTACAGCATGAAACATTTTTCTTTTCTTTCTTTCTTTCCTTCTTCTTACTCTTTTTTCCTTCCTTCCTTTCGAAGATGACTAATGCAGAGATATGTTTTGCATGACTCTCTCTCTCTCTCTCTCTCTCTCTCTAGATATATATATATATATATATATATGTATGTATAATGGTAATGGGCATTATATTTCTTGCCTTCTCAATGGGTAGGGGAGGGAGAGAATTTGGAACTGAAAATAAGATGAAATTGAACTTTTTAAAAAAGAGTCTATATATAAAATAATAGTTAGTCCATCAGTGGGCTTGGACCAGAAAGGTCGAATCCAGAGGTAGAAAACCTTGATTCTGGAGTTTAGGATTGCAGTTTCAGCCATGCCCATGAAAAGGGACCTCTGGGGATGGAAGAGTGGGAAGGGGGAGCGAGAAGGGATTGATTTCTCTCTTCCCTTCCATTGAGGATTTCTCTAGTGAGAAGAGACCGATAGAGAACAATGCATGCAGTAGAAGACACAGAAAGATAAGTATGGACAAAGGCCGATACAGTGGCAGGAAAATAGTGACCCGGGAGGGGACCCGTTTCAAGTTCTATGACACCTTGAATTAGAAAAGAATTCCAGCTAGGATCTGAAGAGAGGTCTTTCAGTAACCAGGAGTTCGGTTTACCTAATTATAGCCATACCTGCTCTCTCCACAAGGCCTCCCTACCATCATACTCTCAGTTGAAAACCACTCTTGTCCTAGACTCTGTATATACTTGTGGGAATGTGTACCTCAGGCTTTGGGGAAGAGGGGATCTGTGCCTTTTTTCCGGGGGGGGGGGATAAGGACATTTTGTTCCAATGATTTTTACTATAATGACTTTAGTAAATATGCTTTCTAAAAACTAATTAAGTCCTGCTGTTATTTAAAGACGAGGATACCAATGGTGGCTTGTGACCAACGATACTAAAACAAAAACAAAAAAAAAGTCCTCCTTAGCTAGAGAAGCCTGAGGGGAGAAGTAGCCAGTAGTCTAGTAGGGACCCAGCCCACCAAAGTGAATGGGAATTAGAGAAATCACCCCTGAGTGGTTGCCACATTGGTATCACCATTTTCAATGACAATACCTGGGACACTATTCTCCCTTCTAAGTCAAGGTTCAGGCTAACTGTTAAGGAGAATCCAGGATGGAAAGAACATAAAATGTTTTCTCTGAAGCTTAGAAGGCAGGGAAGTTCTTTGACTCTTGGGTCAGTCCCAGGCCCAGATTGACTTCTGGAAGGAATTTAGAATGGAAAGAAGAGAGTGGATTTTCTCCAGAGCTGAGAAAGGTTGTTCTCCCCTTCACCCAGGATGAGGCTGGGGATGATCCAGGAAGCAAAGAAGGAAAGATGTGGTCTCTGCAGCTGGAAAACTATTCTCCCTTTTAGTCAGGCTGAGGCTAGGGAGAATTTAGGATGGATTCTCTGCAGCAGAAAAGACTTATCGCTATCATCTTCTTGAGTTTGAATTGAAGGTAACCAGAATGGTATTATTAGTTACAGATGCAAGGGGCTGGATCTCCCTGCCACCATTCTAACAGACTCACAAAGGTGTGAAGTTATGCAGAGTAATGTCAGGCACATTAAAATAGCATCTGCTAAATGTTCTCTTATGGCATCTCCCTAGCCGCCTTTTCCTTCATTCATCATTTGCTCTTTATCTAGTTTTAAGCTAATAAGCAACAATAACAACAAATACAACAACCAGCACCCTTGGTTCCTGTAGTACAGCTCCGTTTATGCATACTTGATTTTATTTTATTTTTTACAATGTTCTAAGAAATGTTAATGACAGCATAAACAGTATTATGTTAAAATCATATTCTCCAGGCTTGGCCTCTCAGTCTAAGTGGCAAGCTACAGAAAGATATGAATTTCCTACCAATATAATTTTCTAATAGGTAATGCCTGATTATTGCTGCTGCTGAGTGATATTAAAAAACTTGCAAAACATACCTAGATTTGCTTCAGTTCTCACAGTTCTGAGTAATACTTAATGGACTATATAACGGAATACATTTTGTGAAGGGATTTCAGGAACGTGCCAATGATTGGGGGGGGGAGGGAGCTAAAGCTCTATTTTGTTGTGAAATCTGATTCATCAGAAGTTGCATGGCACCGTGGGGGGAGGGGAGCTCTCTTATCCGGGAATGGTAGGACTGGAGTTGGAGAAGGAAAATGACATTTGAGAAGGATACTTCTTAGAAATATCTACATTCAAATGGAAACAAACTCAGAAGCAAGTGTATGGTTTCGAGTCTCTGAGTGATGACCTTGGGAGCCAAACCCTTTCCCCATCAGAACGCACTGAGACTAGTGTAAGACCATAGGATCAAAGTCTTAGAGCTGGAAATGATGAAAGACCATCCATTTCAAAGCCCTCATCTTACCAGTGAGGAGATCTGAGACCCAGAGACATTAAGCGACTTCTCCAAAGTCACACAGGTAGGAAACCACAACCCAACGGTGTGCTGGAGTCAGCTTGAACAGGTTGGGAGAGTGCTGATTGGTCAGTTTTCAGTGGGAGCCTTTACACCTCAGAAATCTGCCCGTGCTACAAATCAGGGCTTGACTTATTGTTTTGTTGATTGTTAAAACCTAAGAACGTGATGGAGAAAATGTTAAGACTACAGAGCCGGTTGTTAAACATTTATCAGCACACTGCAGGGAAGCCAGAGTCTCGGTACCCAAAATCCTATGCTCCTTCCACTGGGTTGTGCCACCTTCTTTTCTGTTTTGCGAAAATTTTGAGCTTGGAAATGTCCAAGTTATTGCATTTCTTTTAGCTTCTAGGAAAATGGAAACTTTTTCAATATGATGGTCAAACTGGAGTATCTTTTCTTTCAAGGAAATGATAACCAGAGTTTTAAGTAGGGCCAATGATTAGGGCTTTACCACAGGTATGGAAATTTAGAAGGCGTGATTTTTAAATAATGATTTTAGAAGATCATGCAATTTTCAAATGTGTTACATTTGATATCACTTTTGTTCCTTCAGTAACTAGAAATAACTGTGCTTGACACCAAATTAGCAAGAATAATTAAATTAGAGAGCTAAAAGATTACCCTACTTCCTTTCTCTACCTCATAGGATGCAGTGGGAGAGGAGGGAATACTAGGAGATTTAGATGGACAGAGTTTGTCGTTGGATAAATGGACAAATTCAGCTGATTCGCAGGAGTTCCTACTTAGACAAGGCACACAGTGGGAACCTGGAGAGATACCAGGCCCATTATTTAAAAAAAAAAACAACAACAACTATTACCTCACCCTGTGAATGAGAAAGATCCTATAGTATTCCTGGGGTCAGCATCCATTTTTGCCCATGTCACTTTTGGTCGACGTTAACTGTGTAGACCTACCTGGCTACTTCTATCATTTTTCCCTTGGAAAGGACTTTTATTTGCATCAACAAATAAAATACATCCCAAGACAAATTCAAAATATTTTCTTCATTTCTCAAATGACATCAGTGAAAGTATAGCCCATTAAAAAAAGTAAATATGCCAGCAAATAGCTTCTGCGTCATACACCTTGTTCCTGAATTTCAAATACATTCCTCCAATAATTTCACAATGAACAATCTTCTAGGGATTAGGTTTGATCCTGCAAGAGGAAAGCACTGGAAGAAATAAAAATAAAAAATAAAAAAGGGAACGATGAGGAGAATGAGGGGGAGACATGCTTGCAAGTATGCGTTCTTACTATGGCATACTCTCCATTCGAGAGATTGCCTGGGGGTGGCCTAACCCTAGCCCATTCTAATTAATTAACAGACTTTTCCAGCTGTCCCCTGACCTCTTTTGCCTAGGCTGTAACCACAGCTTTGTCTGTTTATTACTGCAATTGAGATGTAAACTGTGACCTTTTCGGCCCACTGAGCTGTAGTAACTCAGTTACTGGCCACATTTACCTCCTTTTCTTACCCTCCTTTTTTGTCTGGAACTATCCCGATGTTGAAAATAAAAATGAGACATTGGAGGGTTAAAGAGAGACTTCTCAGAGGATAGTAAAGGAACCATTTGGGCAGCCCCTACCATCTTGCCCAGTTGCCAATGTCCTTCTTTCCTAAGAGGGTAATTATAGTAAAAGAAAAGCAGCTAGGCATAAATTCCTCCCCAGCTTCTAGGACTGTTTAGACCTTGAACTGACTTGGGGAACTGGACATACACTGGTCCTTTCCTGAGTGGCAGGCTGGTCCAATGGAAAGAGCTATGGTTTTGGAGTCAAAAGAGATTCAGGTTCATAAGACCTCCTCTGCCCTTTATTACCTGGGTGACCCTGGACGAGTCTCTTCCCCTCTCTGGGCCTCAGTTTTCTGATCTGTAAAATGAGGGGATTGTGTTAGATGGCCTCTAAGGGTACTTCCAACTATAAATCGATTATCCAATGGGTAGTAGAAAGAAATCTCAGTCTGAATGAAATTTCTTTCTTTTTTTTTTCTTTTCTTTTTATTTTGTAGAATAGGAGAAGATAGTACATGAAACTGTGAACCTCCATTATGTACAACTTGCTTTTCTTTTTAAGTATATAATGGATTCAACATATAACTTTCAAAGCTGTCCTGTTTGTCTGGGATTCCTTCTGGCTTTCTCTCTGCTTTCTTGTCTTCTTTTAAGTTAAACCATATCCCTACGGAGGTATATAGTATATAGATACAGCATCCTTAAACTTCCTCCCCTATCCCTCATCCCCCCACCCATAAAAAAACAAAGAAAAAGAAAACCCTCATAAAAATATGCACAGTTAAGCAAAACAAATTTCCACATTGATATTGTCCACAAATGAATGTGTCATTCTGTAGCTTGAGTCTGTCACGTCTCTTTTTAGGAGGTGGGTAGCGTGCATCATCATCAGTCCTCTGGAATTGTGGTAGGCCATTACTTTGATCAAAGTTAAGTCTTTCAAAGTTCTTTTTCTTTATAATGTTGTTATTGTATAAATTATTCTGGTACTGATTACTTTACTCTGCATCAGTTTATACAGGTCTTCCCAGAATTCTCTGAAACTGTCCTTTTCATCATTTCTTGTAGTACAGTAATATTTCATTACATTCACATCCCATAATTTGTTCCAATTGATGGTTGTGTCCAGCTCTTCATGACCCTATTTGAGGTTTTCTTGGCAAAGAAACTGGAATAGTTTGCCATTTTCTTCTCCAGCTCATTTTACAGATGAGGAACTGAGGCAAACTGGTTAAGTGACTTGCCCAGGGTCACACAGCTAGTAAGTGTCTGAGGCTAGATCTTAACTCACAAAGAGGAGTCTTCCTGACTCCAGGCCCTGCACTCTATCCACTGCACCATCTAGCTGCCCCCTTCCAATTGATGGATACCCCCTTAATTTCTAGTTCTTTGCCACTATAAAATAGCTGCTATACATATTTTTGTACATATAGGTACTTTTCTTCTTTCTTTAATTTCTTTGGGGTATCCCCTAGGAGTAGTATTGCTGGGTCAAAGGGTATGTACGGTTTAATGGAAGTTGCTGGCCACCCCATCCAGAGTACCTATGTAATCTTTCCTCAGTTCTACTTTTCTCAAATCATTTGTCTACAGTAACCCATTAATGGAGAACAGTTCTTGTTTTCGGGAGAATTTACATTTTGTCCAAATAGGTGAAACTTTAGCCAGGGAGTTAAGGTACCTGAAATAAAGGAGGGAAGGATTTTTTCTGGATACTGAACTCTTCCCAGGTCCTGCAACCATAATATGTTGCCTCTTCTCCATCTCTATAAAACTGGCCAATTATTAGAAATACCCCAATATATATGAAAGATAATAAAATTGGTCCTATTATTAAGGAAGAAGCAAAAGGTTTACTAACATGAAATGTAGGAAATATATAGACCTTGTTACTCTGAAAAGTGGCACATATTGAAGAGAATTTCCAGGCATGGACAATAGACTCATAGTATAGTCCATGGCTTAGTGAACAGATCATAGTTATTTCTGAGAGGAAAGAGAGAGAAAGAGAAGAGAGAGGAAGAAGGAAAGAGAAAGAGAGAGAGAAGCCAAATACTTGATTTGATGTGATCGTTAAGATGACCATAAATTCAACTGATTCATTTTTCTCCTCTTAGCCAGGACTCTGGCATATTACCAATGCAGCCATTCTTCATGAAAATATCTTAACTAAAGTCACAAAAATTTTTAATCTGTCACTCGGTCAATAACAGAAAGTATCATGAACTCCACAGCTTCTCTCTCAAAAGGACTAAATCCCTAGTTAATACATGGATTATTCTTTAGTTGGAAAGTTGTTCAGTCTATTTGTTCATAAAAAAGATAGATCAATGTGAATATAGAAATAAATCCTTTGGAGTATACTATGGCCCAGATCACGCTTGGGAGCTGAATCACTTATATCCTTATAGAGTCCTAGGACTTTACTCTCAAACTAAATTGGATAACTTCTGAATATTCTGCCTGTGGCTAGAAATATTATTCTGCTGAGAAATCTGCTAATGTGTTTTGTTACTTTTGTCAAAGCTACTATCTCCATGACTCTCAAGAGGCAGGTATATCACAAGAGAAATATGCTCTCTAGCCTCAGAAGAGTGTGATGCACTGCCTTGTTTTTCGAAATACTTCACTGTGAATGTTTCTCTCAGCGTTATATTTTTTTTTCTTTTGGAAAAAAAAAAAGACATCTCATAGGAGTTGACTCCCATGCAGTTACTTCTAGGCCAGGCCTTCTTCTCTGCAATAAAATAAACTTAATTCTGATTCCAAAATTAAACCTAGAAATCGATAAGATTTCTCAGGAGAACTAATTTCTCTTCTTCTGAACCTCCTAATTGAATTTCTGCTCCATATATTTTCAAAGACAAATTTTCTGACCCACATATGTATGATCCTGAACTGAGATTATATATTCTGATCCTTAATATTCATTGTCAAAATCTTTCAGGCAACACAAGTGATGATAAACCAGGAAAAGTAGAAGGAACGGACAATGGCCCAAATGGAGCAGATGACAGGCCTAAAGTCAATGAGGTTCCAAAAGAAGCTAAAACTGGCAAAGGTCAAACAGGAAAAAAATACTTCATATATACTTCGTATTTCCTTACAGTAGAATATAAGCTCCTTGAGGGCAAGGATTGTTTTGGTTTGTGTCTTTGTATTCTTAGTGCCTAGCTTAATAAGTGTTTAATTCTATTCCATAAGCATTTATTAAATGACTACTATGTGCCAGGTGCTGGGGACAGAAAGAAAACAATGAACCAGCCCCTGCCCTCAAGGACCTTACCTTCTACTATGTCGAAATAAGATGTGTAAATTGAATTTCTCTAGAATTCTGAGAAACATCCTGATTATTAAATTATTTGTTGGATGACTGAATGAATGAATTCAATTTACCTTTCCAGAGATTCTTTTTTAGTAATGAATCAGATGAGGCATTGAAAGCCTAAGAACCAGGCTCTGGACCATTGGCATGCTGGTAAATATTTAACAACTGACTCTCAGAAAAAAAAAATCACGCATGCCCAACACACCTTTAAATTTAATCTGCATTATTAACATTGTTTCCATGACTTTTTTCAGTCTAGATAGTCAACAAAACAATAAAATAAAACCCTCATTTGTAGGGTTTACTGATTTCTGAGGCGAAAATGCTCACTATAAAAATTTAACAATTGACTCTTGTGACTCAGATGGAGCTGCCACCAGCACACCCTTCTCTGGACCCATGCTGATAAAACCAAGGGAAGGTAACTTACGAGGCCACAGAAAACTACCAGACTGGTAAAGCTACATACTGAGTTGGACTTTCTTTTTAAAATTTACCTTTTTCATACATTTAGTTTTTTGGTCTAAAGTATTAAAATCTATTCAATTTTTTCTGACAAAACTTTCTAATATGGTATGTTTATGTTTGCAGAAAAAAATAGAGGATGGCACTTTTTTTCTTGCATTAAGGTGGTCCTGACCTTGCATAGCACAGTCCCCAAATCAGGAGTTACTCTAAGAGGATACTAACCTAAGTTATTGATACATAAGAACTTTAAGATCCAAGGACAGTTCAAAACCAGGATCTATGAGTTGTTTGATATGATCTGGACCAGTCCTTTCTGATACATACAGTAGTTTAAAAAAAAAAAAAAGGCATCAGAGAACCCAATTCATTGTCAAGTACAGTACGGATCTCTATCTTCAAAAAGCTATCTTGAAGCTGTGATACACTTTCAAGAAGCATTCAGTCATTTCAAAATGATTTTTCATAATACCACCATTTTACCTGGGAGCCAGGGATAAATTGATCACAAATCTCTGCCGACTCCAGGGAATCTTCATTACTGGTTTCTTTTCTCTTTAGTCCTTCAAATGCGATGTTACAAACTGAAACACACGTACTGGGTTGGCAACTGCCATAGGGAAAAGGTCAGCAAATGCTCTTTGAAGATGTATCTTTCAAACGGTGCTTTCTAAGGACCCTAGCAAAGAAAAAGAAACATGACATGTTCATAAATGTTAACAACTGAAGTCTAAACGTTGTCAAGGATTTTCAATCTCATCCCTAAAAGTTTAAGACTCTGACAGATCTATATTCTTGCTAGTGGGCACTTTCCTCACAAGTTCAGCTCACTATACCTCTCTGACTTCTCATCCTGTCCTGATCTTCTCCATATAATTTCATAATTCCTCTAGAGAAAATCTATCTAAGGTACTAGAAATCTTCCCTTGGTTCTCTTAACATGTTGTGGGTACCAGAGCAGCATTGGATTTGGCCATCTCTCATCCTCCACTTCCTTTACAAAACTCTTTGTATAACATCATAACCGAAATGCTTAGATGGATCTGCGATCTCATTGATGCATCTACTCTTTCCAGAGGTGCACATCATGGCCCATCCGGGTCTTCTCATCCTGTGCCATTCTTGTTCACATTATCCTGCAACCCCCCACAAGTGGTCCACTCAATGATCTCCTGATTTCAAATCTTGCCTCAGATACTTCCCAGCTGTGTGACCTTGGGTAAATCACTTAACTTTTCTTGGCCTTGGTATTCTCATCCATAAAATGGGCACAATAATAGCATCTACCTTACAGGGTTGTTGTGAGTATCAAATGAAATAATGTATGTAAACTACTTTGCAAATCTTAAAGCACTATATGTTAACTATTATTATTATTATTATTATTATTACTATTATTATTATTGCCACACTCAGACCATCTCTTTTACCTTACCTTCAGTATATAACTAGCCTACCTCCTTTTCTGGTCATACATCTCTTGATGCCATTTTGCATACCAAATTCGCTGCTGGTAATATGTTACTGCCTGTTTGTGTCTGTTACACTGACTTGCAATTTTGAGTCCCCTGAGACTTTGGTGTTCTATTATTAACAAGCATTTAGCATCACTAGAAGAATATTTATGTTAAAAAGATGGTGTTTTATTTCTGGGAGAAATTAGAGGTCATTAAAAGAAAGCACTGTGCAGTTTTCCTGATGCCAACCAGACTACTCTTCCTCTTATTTAATTCGTGGCCCAGGTCATTCTCCTTCTGCACTGTCCAAGATCCATGTAATGATGGAGCAACTCTCTAGTTTTCCATCTAACTACATATCAGAGTCTGGACAGTAGGCATTCTTTTTTTTTTTTTTTTTTTTTGGCAATTGGAGTTAAGTGACTTGCCCAGGGTCACACAGCTAGTAAGTGTCAAGTGTTTGGTCTGAGACCGGATCTGAACTCAGGTTCTCAGGGCTGGTGCTCTATCCACTGTGCCACCTAGCTGCCCCAGACAGTAGGCATTCTTCATCCACTTGGTTTTTTCTATGTGCACAGTTAGGTTGAATTCTTGAACACTCGTGAATCTCATTTAGGAGACGGTGATATTCTGGGGCTCAGTGCAATCAGTACCGCCTCATCGGCAAATAGTAGCACTGGAAACATCATCAATAGGGAATAGGTTTGTCATTGGGATTCTAAATTAGACATCCTCCATGACAGTAACAAAAACTTTTGGTAAGCATGAATGACTTGCTTGATAATAATAAATAGAAGATAGTCAAAGTCACTTCTGTTGAGTCCATCAAAAAATCTTGAATGATCTTAACATATGCATGGGAGGCACTTGGCTAGAGGATGGTCTTTAAGGCAGCACTTCAAGTGATTTTTACAGTCAACAACAGAGAAGCACAGTGGAAGCTTGGATTCTCTCTACCTTTCAGCCAAGTGGGTGATGGTCAAAGTATGGCCTACTATGTAGTACATATTGTAATATGCAACATCCTAACTCTGCTTCTCATATTTTAATCAAGGAAGCTCCTGAATACCCAGTTCTTAACATTTTTTTGGAGATGACAAGGTTGACAGGCCAGTATTACTGGAATCCTCAGGATGGCCTTTTGGGGGTAGTAATAATGTCCATGATTTTTTTTTTCGATTAGTTAGCTATCTTTCCCTCTTTCCTTGAGAATTGACCCTCAGCTCTAGAATGGCAGTTTATTTCCTATATACTGAAAATGACCAAAACACAGAAGACTCAAAAATATGTATTCTCAAATACGGAAACATAGAAGAACAACTCACTGCACACCTGTCTTTATCCTCTCCCAAAGGGTGGAGACAATTTAGTGGGACTGCTTGCATCGCTATTTGGCTTTCATCTCAGACCTTCACTATTAAACCAGCTCAAAAGATCCAAATTGACTGGCCATCCAGGGCCTAGCCTAAGCCTTCTTAGTTCTTTCAACTGCAGCTTGCTCCTGCCGGTGGTACATCTCTTCCCAGATGTGATACTATTGTACAAATTGCAGCATGATGGGAAGCTAGCATCTGATTCAGGAATTTTCCACCTCTTGAACTCACAAGACTAATGAATGCTAGGACTGCAACATTCACTTCTCAGGTTCACTGGTCTATGTTCAGGGAAGAAAACAAAAAGCAGGAGGTAGAGGCTAAGAGTTCAGGCTCACATGTTTTTGGAGCCCCCATTACTATGGGGAGAACTCCCTTCTCCCTTCTTTCCCGTTCCCTCACCCCCAACAATTTGCTGAAAGTCCAAAGTAGAAGAATCCTGAAAGAGAAGAACTGTTCTTCTGTATTTATTCTTACACCTTACAGAATGGGTGGCTCTTTTTGGGTGCTGAGGCCTATCATCTTTGACACAACTCTTTTCCCTGGGGACTAATCAGGAGTTGCTGCATCATCTCAAGGCATATATATGTTGCTCACAAAAGAGCCAGAGTCCTGTCCCAATCCTGGAATCACTCCTGTTAACACTGTTTTGTAAAGTGATACTCTCATACAATCCTACGATATTTGCTTGGAAAAGCAGGACTTCTGTGGCAGGGTAGTTTACAGTCACTGAAACCGTGAGATGATTCCTCAAATTTTCTCCAGTCTGTTCTCTTCTTCCTATTTAATTCTGGTCCCTGTTCGTTGTCTGTTTTCAGCATCTATGGCTGGATTTATTCAATTTACTGCCAATCTAGCTACATGTTGTTATCTGGGCAAACTGGGTAAATTGGTCTCTTTCGAATACAGTGAGGAGATCCTATCATGAATGTTCTGATGCTTGATGAAGTTAGTACAATGTCATCTAGAAAAAGATTTGTAAAATCTTGCCATTGATAGGGGCACACCCTGGATGAGCTTATTATGTCTTCCTGTTTGATGTTTTGCTGAGCATTGATTCTCAGTGGATCACTGAACAAGCTTTTCTCCATGATAGTATTTGACATAGTATCTCATATGATTTTAACACAAGGAAGGGAGATCACCTTTTTTTTTTTTTGTAAGGAGAGGTTGAATTTGCGTCTGGGAAATTATGTTTTATTGAAATGGGAAAAAACAGTAGACATAATGAGGCCTTATATTCTTTACTATCTATTATATATAATATCATATTCTCTCTTTCTCTCTCTCTCTCTGTCTCTCAGTTCCAGGAAGTTATGTCATGGAAATTAACAAATTATAGCTAAAGTGGGGACTCATATTCTTTGCATTTCTCAGCCTGACTGAGAAGACATGTGGTTGGCTACAGAAAATATTCTGTGTCAACCTTCATGTTCACTTCTCCTGTCTTCATCTAGGATACCCTTGATCTGGGTATAGGCCTTTATCATATAGATTTTATAAAAACGAGAAAGTAGTAACATGAGTTGGTGGTTGCTATTATCTGCTTGGGCACCTTTTGGTTAGGGGTGGGGAGGAGAAAAGTACTGTCTATGATCTTTTCATTTCTTTTGGAGTCTTCTAAACAAACCAACTTCTGTCTTCCTATTGTCTTCTCCTTCCCCTGTTTTTTGAATGAAAAGATCTGTTTATGTGATCCTGGGGAAATTACGGAGCTCCATTGCCCCAATCTATGGTTTAAAGTACATGATCCCAGGAACCATAAGGTTCCCAAATTGGAATTGATTCCAATTGCCCCAGTTGACAGAATGAATTATTGGTGTGGGTAATTGTTAGAAATTTTATGTTGAATCTGGTGCTGAGAACGCAGAATCTGGATTTGGAATTTGAAGTCTACAAATCCTGGACCATATTTTTGTAGTTGTAACCAAATAAAGATCGATAGAACCTGGTTTATTTAAATGGAGACCATCTAGCCCTCTAGTTTCTAGATGAAACTGAGAAGGATGATAAATTTGGACAGAGACAAAAATACAGGCCCTGTCCCAGTAACCAAATGAAGACTTTTTAGGTGTTATAAGACAATCAGGCACTTTCAGTTCTAGGGGCTCAGCCAAGTACATCCACTTATCAACTTTCTTCTCTAACCACGGTTCTATAGCTTGCCAAAGAAGTGATAGCATTCATTTTACTTGTAAAGGTGATCTGAAAGGCTGATTAATATTCCCCTTAGCTCCAGGCTAAACTCCACTTGATTCTGCAGCCCCTCCCCTTCTTGTCAACAATCCCAGGGATGGGAGGCAACCTCTTAGCTAGAGGCCACCTCTCTGGGGGCATTCTCATCCTTTCCTCGGCTGTTAAGGGAAAGAGGAGAAAGGAAGAGGTGGGGAAAGGGGCAGAAAATCCTTCCCATGCGAAAATGTTTCAGCTCTTAATTATGATTTATACCCAGAGGAAATGCAATGAAGGAGGGGGAAAGTAATACTAAAGGTCATGAAGTCTTGCATTTTTTTTTTATTAACACAGCAAGAACAATGAGTTTTCAGATTAAATGTAGCAATTGTTCATTCCAATCATTATTAATTGAGAAGATAAAGAGGCATTTCATGTTACCCCCTGGAGATAATAGGGAGCTACTGGAGTAGCTAGGGAGTGGTCAGACTTAGGCTTTAGCAAGCTCACTTTGGCCAACGTGTTGATATTGGACTGGAGTGGAGGAGAGATTCAAAAGAATGAAACCAGAAGGCTACTGCAATAGTCCAAGCATGAAGTGAGGAGGCTATGCACCAGAGTAGCTGCTTTGTCAGTGAAGAGAAGGAGGTATATATGAGAAACAATAAGAAACAAGAAGGCAGAAACAGTAAGACTTGGCTACAAATCGCGCATGTTGTGTGAGAAAAAAAGAATTAAGGATAATATCAGGGTTCTAAGCCTGAGTGACTAGGAGGATGGTGGTACCCTGATAGTAACAGGAAAGGTAGGAAAAGGAGACAGTTTTGTAAAAAATGTATTTGTTTTTAGCTTTCAACATTCAATTCCATAAGCTTTTGAGTTTTAAATTTTCTACCCCTCCCGTCCTCCCTTCCCCAAGATAGCATGCAATCTGATATAGGCTCTACATATACATTCATATAAAACATGTTTTCACATTAGTCATGTTGTAAAGAAGTATTAGAACCAATGGGAGGAACCATGAGAAAGAAGAAACAAAACAACAAAAGAAAGAAAAAAAAAAAACAACAGATCAAATAGTATGCTTTGATCCGCATTCAGACTCCATAGTTCTTTCTCTGGATGTGGACAGCATTTTCCATCATGAGTCTTTTGGAGTTGTCTTAGATCCTTGCATTGCTGAGAAGAGCCAAGTCTATGAAAGTTAGTCATCACACAATGATGCTGTTACTGTGTACAATGTTCTCCTGGTTCTGCTCACTTCACTCAGCATCAGTTCATATAAGTCTTTGCAGGTTTTTTTCTGAAGTCTGAAGTCATCATTTAGGAGACAGTGTTTTTGGGAAAGATAATGAGTTCAGTTTTGGTCATGTGGAGTTTGATATCCGTGGGATATCCAATTTGAGATGTCTAAGAGACAGCTTGGTATATGAGACTGGAGCTCATGAGAGAGGTTAGCAATAGATATATAGCTAGATCTGGGAATCATCTATATACAGATAATAATTGAACCCAGGGGGGCAGAAGAGATCACCAGGTGAGAGAGTATATACAGTGAAAAGAGAAGAGAGCCCAGGACAGAGCCTTGAGGGACGCTGATTGTATCCAGTCTCTAATACTAGGGGCTTCCTCAGTGAAATTCAGGGCTATTTAAAAGAGATCGGTCAAGTAATATGCGTGTAGCAAACCAAATGAAGGAAGAATGAGTGTAAATGCAGACCGTTGCACGTAGTTGGGTGGGTTGCCCATGAATTGGTCTTGGACAAGCGGTACAAAACGGCCGCAGACTGGGCCCTGAATTGGACAGAAGGAAGGGGGTAAACTGGGTTGCAACTAGAAAATTGCGCAACTTAAAAAAATGATGTTTGTAACTTTTACATCATTGTCACTTCCCAATACCCCTTCCACGTCCACCTCTCCCCAAAGAACCTTCTGTTATAACACAGAAAAACAGTCAAGTAAAACAAACTGATTGAGTGACTAAGTTGGACAGTTTATGCATCATTCTGCACCCAAAGTATACCAAGCAATATAATAATAATTGCTTTCCAAGCAATGGAAAGAGGAATGGAATGGTAGGTTTAAGTAAGTAGCAGTATGTTACTAATGACAACTTGCATGCATGAAAGGATTCAGAAAAAGGAGGTGGAGGCATGGATGATGGATGTCATCTATACCAATAGAGGTAGTATCCATATCGATGGAATCTACTGAAATATATGGTCTTGATAGGAATATTGAAACTTTAATGGATCTGTGATCTCATTAATGTGGATGTTCCCTCCAAGAATACAAATCACAACCCATCCATGCCCTCTCATAGTGTGCCATTCTTACCCAAGGCCTCCTGTAAATCCTCTTCAGGGAGTTCACCCAACATTCTGGGGCCTTCCTCTAGTTCCCTTGACATTGTGTAGATACCAGCGGAGCATGTCGGCTGTCCGCTAGCTGGTTATCTCTCACTCCTGTCACGTGATTGGTCCATATCCTCTTCTAATACTCTTTGATGACATCCTTTACAAGATTCATGTAACTAAAAAGTGGGATTCAAATCTGGGTTTTCCTGATTCCAAGCTCAAATCCTCTATCCACTGTGGCTTTCAAATAAGTTGGGCCTTAATTTGTGCAGAAGTTGAATGTTTTTTCATTTGGCTAAAATGTGATGTGTACTAGATATCTAGTAAAGGTTATAATGCTATAGATATGTCAGTTATTATCACTTGAAGCGCATGTTCTGCACTCTAAAACTTGCACTCAGATGAAATTCAATGTACCGGTCTCATCGTACAGAACAAAACCAGAGGTGGTGTGACTGGGGAACATGTCAAAGTCTGTCATTCCTTATATAGATCCTAGAAGCAGAAAGCAACATTGGGTTACCATCCCAGAGATTCAATTATGGGCGACAAGAACCATTAATTAGTGGCAAATCTATGAGAATTACTTCCCTCCACATACCCTCTGATCCAGTGACACTGGATCTCCCTGCTTTTCCTCAAACAAGACATTCCATTTCCCAACCTCATACATTTTCACTGACTGACCCCTTGGCTAGAATTCTCTCCCTCCTCATCTCTGCCTCTGGGATTCCCTGCTTTCCTTCACTTCTCAGCTGTAGCCCCACTTTCTACAAGGAGCCTTTTCCAGTCTTCATAAATTGTAGTGCCTTCCCTCTGAGAGTATCTCCAGTGTATCCTGTATATGTCTTGTTTGTACCTTTGTTATTGTTGTTCAGTCCTGTCCGGCTCTTTGTAACCCCATTTGGGATTTTCTTGGCAAAGATACTGGAGTGGTTTACCATTTCCTTCTTTAGTTCATTTTAAAGATGAGGAATTGAGGCAAACAGTGTTAAGTGACTTGCCCGGGCCAGTAAGCGTCTGAGGCCAGATTTGAACTCACAAAAGGGAGTCTTCCTGACTCTAGGCCATGCAGTCTATCCACTGCACCACCTAGCTGCCCCTTGTTGTTTGTGTGTTGTCTTTCCCATTGGACTGTGAGCTCCTCGAGAGCAGGGGCTGCCTTTTGCCTTTCTCTGAATCCCCAGGAATCAGCACAGCACCTGGAACCTTGCAGGTACTTCATAAAATCTTTCTGTCTTGCTTTTTGCTTCTAATGGTTTAATGCCGTGATCTTCACCAGAATTTTCCGAAAAGCCAAAGTAGGTGCAGAAAAGAAAATTAACAGATCATACTTAGATAGTATTTTATTTAATCTGCATTCACCCAGACTTCGCCTGCTTTCAACCATTATCTGTGTGTTGTTGAGGATTCTCCATCAGGATCTATCAACAGCTCTTCTTGATTCCTGCAGTCTCTTACCCTCCTCCATCTGTGGGCTCATGGCTAAGCTAAGCTTTGCCTCAGTATCAGGTCTGTCTTATGGCAATTGGGATTACGGGTGTTTTGTATGGACTCTTCTATTTCTTCTAGATTCCTGAATTGCCTTGAACTCTGGATTTTCGTATACTTTTTAAACTCTCTTCTTGTCTGTCCAAATTCCTGACTGCACAGCTTGCTTCGACCTCTGATAATTGCTTGGTCCTTGACTCCACTGGTGGCAACTTTTGCAGGGCTACCCTCATTTTGCTGCTGCCCATGGTGCTGACACGACACTTGGCACTCATTAGTGTGTCACTGCATTCCCAAAGACAACAGAAAAGGCTTTTAAAAGCTAAGTTTGGAGCAATACAATTCAACAAGCATTTATTACAAGCCTGCTATGTGCTAAATACTATGCTAGGTGCTAGAGATACAAAGACAAAAGGAAAAACAGTTCTTGCCTTTGAGGGCATTCTGTTGGGGAAGGATGGTAGGGAGCAATATGTACACCACGAAGTAAATATAAAATAAATCCAAAGTAATTTTAGAGGGTAAACGATAACAACTGACAGAATGAGGAAAGCAGAAAACAAGGAAAAGAAAGGTATGCTGCTCTGTGGAACACTGAAAGGCAGTAGAGAGTAAATAAAGGTACCCCAGTGCTACTTTGCTTGATTCACTGTGTAGGAACACAGAAGGGGTTAAAAAACTTAGTTAAGGTGGAATTGTTGCCATAGCTAGTCAAGAGTCAATAAACATTTATTAAGTGTCTACTATGTGACAGGCACTGTGTTAGATAGATGAGGAGGTAGAAAGTAAGAAATGAGTTTGTCTCTTGGTTGAGATGAATTATATACTCCAGGGTGTTAGGGGAGAAAAACCATGCAAATATGATTCCTAGAAGACTAGACTAGGTGATTTCACAAGCACTTTTAAACTAGCTTCTATGATTTTTGAATCACCCAACAATCATTTATTAAGGAAAGTCCTACTACATATTAGGCATGATAGTCCCTGCCCTCACTGAGCTTACATTCATTTTTAAAAGTAATTTTAAAAATATCTTGTTTTTATATCATTTAAATTTCTCTATTCCCCTCCCAGAGAGTTTCCCCATATAATGCATATTTTTAAAGGAAAAAAAAGGATGAAGAGGAAAAAAATAGCAAGATCGACACATTGAAAAAAAGCTGAAAATATATTCAGTATTTCATATCTGTGGTTCTCCCACCTCTGCAAAGTAGTGAGAGGAGCTCTCTTCTCATATCTTTTTTTTGGGGGGGCCATGCTTGTGCTTTGCAATTCTGCATTACTCACTTTTTTCATTTTTTTTATTAATTATTTTTAGTTTTCAACATTCGCTTCCATAAGATTTTAAGTTTTCTCCCCCTCCCACTTCTTGCCCCCAGCCCCACCAGAACAGTGTACAATCTGATAGAGGCTCTACATATACACTCGTGTTAAGCATATTTTCCCTTTAGTCATGATGTAAAGAACAATTAGAACTAATGGGAGGAACCAGGAGAATGAAGCAATAAAACAAAACAACCAAGGAAAAGGAGCGCGTCACTTTTAGTCCCTGACCTCAGCCAATCAGAGCCGCTCTTCTTCAGTTGCACTTGTTCTTATAGTATATATTGCTGCAGTCATTGTGTGTGTCATTTTCCTGACTGCTACTCTATCCGTCATTTCTTGCAGAACATTAATAAAGGCACTTACGTTCTAATGGGGAAAACAACATGTATGAAGACAAATATATATGAAGTCCAAGGACTTTTTTGGAAGGGAGCACTAGAAATTGGGAGTATTAGAAAAGGTCTCATTTATGAAGGGGTGCTTGAACTGAGCTTTGAAAGAGGTGAGGGATTCCATGAGGAAGGCATCATAAAGGGGAAGTCTAGCATCTAACTGTTCCCTAAATACTTCATGTGTGTTAATTTAACCACATTTCTTATCTCAAAATTAAGGAAGTGTACAATATAATTAGAAAGGGAGGTGGCTGATCATGTAATAAGAATGAGAGAGAACAGAGCTACAATCCCCACGCCATACCAGAGGAAAGCCTCCAACGCATTGGGCAGATCTTCTGTGGAAAGATCGGCACTTGAATTGTTCAGGATAAGATGGCAGGCGGGTTTTCCAATTTACCCCAGTGAAGGGAGTACCCCCAGGGGAGGGGAAGGGGGAACGGGGTGGTGGTGTCATGGTTCCATTGAAGTATTTCCTCCAGCACTGGCTCTTTTATGTTCTCTAGGTCCTAGACTCCTGGGATCTTTGAGGGAGAAGGAAACACACAAGAAACCAAACAGGCCAATGGTTTTTGCATAACTTTATAGAATCCCAGCTGTGGGTGGTATCCTCTTTCTTCACACTATGCCCTATGGCTCAGGCGTGTCTCACTGCCCCAGCCTTTATTTGTTTCCCAAGAAGGGAGAGTTGAAAAGAGAGGCATGTAGGTGGGGCAAGGTTGTTTCTAAGACTCCATTTGAGGTGGTGCCAGTTCTAGAATCACCTGTGTCCTTGTTAGAGAACAGCAGCAACATTGGCTTCAAACAGAGGCCAATGTCCCCCATGTCTGAAAGGGTTTTCATTGTTGACATTAACTGTAACAAAATACTGAAAAATAAACAGCAAGAGTTAAAAGAGCAGGGGTTGAGTTCAAAGTAAAACACAAACACAATCCCACAATCGATCAGGGACAGAACCTTCCATCGAAAGCCACGTCACCTTTACATAAACTATACGACTACCTAAATCAATGCCACTTGCATCACAGTCCCTTCTCTCCCCATTTGAAAACAAGGCCAAAGAATCCTCGAGATGAAAGGGCTCCCAGAAGCCATCTAATCAAGCCCAAATCTGAATAGGATCCCATCTACTCTATATAGCTGATGACTGATCCAGCTTACATTTAAATTCGTCCAGTGATGGGAAACTCATCATCTCCCCAGGAAGCCAATTGTACTTTTAGTGAGCTTCTTTAGGTAGTTTTTTCTTACATTTTTGCAAGTGCAATCCTTTCTTCTCTCTCTCTCTCTCTCTCTCTCTCTCTCTCTCTCTCTCTCTCTCT
>NW_020944355.1:3187361-3188970 GCF_900497805.2 Vombatus ursinus | reverse complement strand
TCTCTCTCTCTCTCTCTCTCTCTCTCTCTCTCTCTCTCTCTCTCTCTGTGTGTGTGTGTGTGTGTGTGTGTGTGTGAGATCAGCCTGGTCTTCAGACCCCAGAGTTCAAAATCTGTTAATTCAAGCTTATTTCCACTTCACTTAAGCAGCTACTTTGTTCATAGGCATTCCATGTATCCCCAGTAAACACTTATCAGACTAAGAGAGTTAGTGTGCTGTACTTGCTGGTCTTCAAGCCACATCCATTTCAAAGCTTTTCTAGTTCAAGAAATAGTGTGGTTTGGTCCCAATGGCAGGACTTGGAGTTATGAGATTCCTGAGCAAGTTACATGACCTCTTGGAATCTCAGGGTCTTCTCAACAATCCTGGGGATCTGTAGTATTTATCTCATAAGGTTGTTTTGAGGATCAGGTGAGACTGTGTAAAATGCCTCACAAACCTTAAAGTGCTGCATAAATATGTTATAATTATGGTAGGATGGGCCAGAATTTGTACTTCTCTGGTAAAACTTTTGAGAGCTTGTATTCCACCCTATGGTATGATAAGGTATTAGAGGGGGATATACTTAATCAGTACTTTGTGATTATCTGATTTGTGATCTCACTGCATTCCAATAAATAGGTAAGTAGTGTAAACTTGTCTGGGCAAACAAGCGACAACATTTATTAAGTGCCTAGCACTGTGCTGGGCTTACAAAAAAGACACAACTGCAAGCCTTTGCCCTCAAGAAGTTTACATTCTACTGGATGGAAATGTACATATATAAAGGGATAAAAAATAAACAGAAGGGGAATATATGGGAGAAGAGGAAACACGGCTGAGGGATCGGGAGCTTGTGCAGAGTTTTGAAGGAAACTGGAGAGGTGGGAATGAATTCTAGGCCTGGGAGACAATTAAGAAAAAGGCACAGTTACAGACGATGGAATGTTGTGTATGTGAGAAAGAGGAAAAAGGTCAATTTGGGCTAGATTGCACGCACCTATGCATGAGGAGGAGCACTGTGTGATAAGGCTGAAAAGGAAGGTTGGGGCCTGATTGTTAGGGGCCTTAACAGGTAGAGGATGATCTTAGAGGCCATAGGGGGCCCCTAGTGTTTATCGAGTACCTATAGGGAAATGACATTTGCACTTTAGAAGTATCGGTTTGGCGACTGTGTTGATACTGGGAGCAGAGTCTTGAGGCGGGAGGCCAAAGAAGAGGGTGAAAAGCCAAGCTTCTGGTGGTTTTCTAAGGGATACCAGTTGGGAAGCAATAACAGAATTAAGTTTGGAAGGAACTTTTGAGATCATCTATTCCAATAACCTCATTTTACATAGGGGAGAACCGAGTCCTAGAGAGGGCAAGTGAGTTGGCCAAGGGCAAACAAGGTAGCTAAAGTAGGTAGCCCGGATTCCTGAGGTCATACAAGCAGTAGGCGGTCGAGCTTCGAACCCAGATCTCTTTCCAGTCCACTACATTGTCTTCCAAAGGGTCCTAAGTGGGGGTGTAGTGGGAGTCCACGTGGCCTTGGCCGGGCATGACCTCCTGTAGCTTTGCAGCTGTCAGTGCAACTTCTGACTACTCCACTGGCCGGCCTCCGCTTCCCCATCTGAAGGATGGGCTCCTCCCC